>NC_137813.1:11818807-11838807 GCF_963921795.1 Nannobrachium achirus | reverse complement strand
ACACACACATTCCGATGGAAATTGGTGTCGGTAAATTTGGTGCTAGCAGCAGGGGGGGGGAAGGAAGGACGCTACGCAGAGTTTCCCACCTCCTGCCCATGAATAAACAGAAAGCAGCCACCTTTGACCAAGGACAGGCAAAAGGCTTGCTCATCACTTGCACTTCAAACAACTTTGTTTAAGAGTGTGTCCAGAACACCAGAGGGGGGGAGACTTTCTCCCCCGTGAACTTTTCACCTAAGTGGAACATTGACCAAAATGTTACACGCAGTCCACACGCAGGAAAACATCTTATCTGATGGCGCTAAACAAATGAAGAGCGACGCCTCTTTTTCTTTGTTTGAGAAGAAATGCGTTTTCAAATAATATGCCCCGCGTGCTTGAAATCATCGGCTTTTTGAATGACTCGAGCGACGAGAAGGTCGCTAACCCCAAGCTCCGCGCAGACCGTAGACGGAGGACAGATGACTTGTGCATTATAGGCCTACTGTTAACGGACTGAGATCATGCGTTCGTATGAAAGCCAACGAACATAGGCATGAGCGTCTCATTTTTGAATAACGAGACTTAATCACATTGAGCATTTTACACCTTTTTGTAAACACACTGTAGCAACATTCATTTTCAGCAGCTTTTCGTTTTATTTTTCATTCTGTGATTTTCCCTGTTCACGGTAAGCTTTGATTCAAAATGCATTGTAATGAGGTCGCACAATGGTTTTGTGGATAACTCGCTTACATAGGGAATTCCCGCACCTATATGGTACGAATGTTCAGTTATTGAATTAACTTAGCAAAGTGATACAGTAACTCTACTTTCTCCTTTCATTCTTTTCTTTTATTTTCTATGCTAAGAGCATCCAGTCTGAACGTAAGCAATCAGTACTATCTCTTTTATTTGTTTGTTTTAATCTTGTAAAGCAGAGTAAACACTAACTAACTTTTAAATGTACCGAACGAGAGCGTTCATATTGCAATAGAAGACTTCTTTGCAAAGTATTTAGTTAGTCTGTTTTAAACGTTTTACAAAGTTTTACATATTTTGTTTGCGAGGAACGGGTCGCTTTTCATGGTTATTAATTGTATGTCAAACAAGCATGCGACACATGATCGCGTCTAGTTTGAGATATTAATTGCTACAGGCTGAACGCAAAGCTGTAGTTTTTGAGAATAACCATGACGGGACACGCGATTCTCGCCACCTTTTTCTTGGGACTATATACGATATAATCAATAAAGTTTTTTTGATTTTATCTCAATCGGTTTGAAATAGAGTAACGTCTGTATAGTCTGGGATTTAATATACTTTCACCTAAAAGCATAATCTAGAAAGGTCTGATAGACCGATCTTATTACCTTTCCCGTGATCAATACATCACGTTATAGTCCTTCGAATTAACTGGATTTCAGAGAATCATTCTTGTGCATTCACATACTAGTGGATAGATTAGAACGATTCTCCGACGTTACCCTATTTTCCCCCGCATGACAGCAAGTTTTGCTTAAAGTGTTGTGCAAACCATTTATGATTTTTTAATAAATACGTTTCTATGAGATAATTTTTAAATCATATCTGGACATTCCTTTATTACTGTAGGCCTATATTGTGAGTTGAGCTGTGAAACGACTGAAACATTACATCATTAAAAGAACCCACGCTCTGGCTAATTGAGTGTGAAGAGGAATTATTTTTCACAATCATATGATATGATCATCATATTTTTGCGAACATAATCCTTTCATCTGCATAATTGCTCTTAAATACTGTTGTAGGATACAGTATTGGCTCTTATATCTACACCTGCACGCTGATGCAGAGAGAGACACTTCAATGCTCAATCTCAATTTAAGGGAAAATTGGGGAGTCTTGGGTAAGTCCATTCAAGTGAAGCTGTGACAGTTTTCGGTTGTAGGAAAGACAGCCATCGATCGGTCACAAAATACACTTTATTTCCGATCGGCTACATGCTGCTTGCCATGCTTTAGTGCACTCTCTCCCAAACAGTGGGTCGGAAACCAGTTGTGAGTCATAGAACAATTTTGATGTCACAACTCGAGTAAAAATACACATTTATTTTCCTACCAAAATAGTAAGACTCCCTAATCGGGAGATAAGCGTCACAGTATACACAAAGAGACCTGTAAGTGGCATTGGTCATTTTTCACTATTTGGTGGCGGTGGCAGGGGGTCCCTGGGGGTCCATGGAGGTCCAGGGCTCCTGAAGGTCGTGGTTTGGCAGGCAAGGAGTGTGTGTGTGGAAAAGTTCACATGGATAGGGGCAACGATGGCGGAGATATGAGTAGGGCAAAAGTGTGACGTGACGTGACGTGACGTGACGTGACGTGACGTGACGTGACAGACTGACTGACTGACTGACTGACTGACTGACGGACAGACTGACGGACAGACAGCCGGTGGAGTTTTTGATAGTAACTGCGACAACAATTAAACCTAAAAGCTTGGGAACCACTGCGTTAGTGTATGTTGTACAAAGAGTAGCCACAACAAGGAAATAAAACTACTTGTCCAGAGGAGAGCAGATACAGTAGATAGTTCTCTTATGTCCAGTCCAGACAGTGGCTCTCCAGAATGTTTGTGGAGATGACTGATTTATCCTGGATTTCTGATGTACAACAGGTGTGCACTGTGCAGCCAGCCAGCCACACACAGTCCAGTTATAGAGTTTGACTCAGGCCAGGCGTGACTGCTTAAATCAGCCATCCTCCATCTCACAGAAGCATTCAGTCAAGCTCTCTAAGTTGCCTATGAAAGGAAAGAGAACACACATGTCAGGCTTGTATCTGAAACACATCAGTAACATTGTGTGGCAAAGTGAAGTATATACCGTCCGAGCAGGTCCTTCCACCAAGGAGAGACAGAGTGACACCATATGCAGCGTCACACAAAAGCATCAGTAGCAGATCTGCAAGCTTGAATCGCTTGGCGATACTTTTCCTTTTCATTTTATGTCATTTGAATCCTGAAAAGTAACTGTTTTGGACACAGGAGGATTCCATCCGACAGAGACGATTTAAACGCACTCTCCTTTCCATTTGCTCTCACCCTACCTCTGTTCTCACTGAATACTACAGAACTGCTTACACCTGTACACATGTGATGTGATAATTCAAACTGATTCTGATTCCACACATCATGTCTGTTACTCTCGCAGACCGCTTGCAAAGTAGCCTAAACCTGCCTGTCTGTCCTTCCGTCTAGGGCTGTCACGATTATGACATTTTATATGACGGTTAATTGTCACTCAAATAATTGCGATTAACGATTTAATTGTGTTTTTGTCGTTGACAATTAAATTTCTGTTTGGCTTTTAGGCTTTGAAGTTTCACATGGCAATCATGACACTTAAATATACAATGACATTACTGACATATTTGACAATTTTATACTTAAAAAAGAACATTGATAGAGGAAATAGCCGATCTACGAGCTTGTAGATCTGCTATTTACACAACGTTTTGAAAGTTTTTTGTAACTGTATTAACATTTCTCAACATGGAAACAATTATGACGATTATGCAAAAATAATTGCGATTACTTAATTATTTGTAATAATTGTGACAGCCTTACTTCCGTACGTACATCTGACATGACAGCCCCCCACCCACACAAACTGTACACACACTCAAGCACACACACATGATTAAATACCGGTATCTCATAGAGGGGTCTCTCTCTCTCTCTCTCTTGCCCACTGGTCGCCATGGTGACTGCAACATCTCCAACCACAAGGTGAAGCACACACAGCCTGTAATGAGTGAAATTTAAATTTAAGAATAAAAAAGAAAAAAAAAACTTGAAAGCCCCCCCCCCCCCCCCACCACCACCACCTCCCACATACTGTATGTGTGAGTCAGACGTGATGTAGAGGAGAGCTAAAAAGGTAGTATTTTCTCGCTGTCAGGTTGAAACCTCCTAGAACGTCCAAAACTTTCAACATTTTCAGTAAATTATCATTTTCATGCCTTCCTTTTACGACTTCTTCCGTGTTTGTTGACGGTGACGTCGCAGAACTCATCTGTGTAGTTTTGTGTCAACTCACGTGCACAGTGGTGTCACCTGCGTGCGCAACCTCACGCACAAAGCTCGCGTGCAACCTCATCAGTAGATTATCAGAAAACTCAGCAGCAAACTCAGAACCCAGTTTGCTGCTGACATGTTTAACCATTGAGCTAATAGCGTTTCGGGGGATGAATTGAATCTTGACCTTCATTACATTACAAATATGTTTCTCAAATAGTGGAAATGTTGTGAGCTTGGTAGATCAGTTGTTTTCACTATGTTTTCATAAAACATTATTTTGGGGAAAAAAAAGGAATACAGAGATACAAGGTTTCTGCCCGACAACAAAGATGTGACGTAACACGTAAGTATACTGCTGCCAGCGTCCATCAAAGGTGCAATTATCCCAGGCAGCAGAGAGCTGTGGCAATTTTCTGCTTTTACGTTCTCTAACACGAACACACACACACACACACACACACACACACACACACACACACACGCACACACACGCATACTCACGCACGCATGTGCACACACGCGTGCACACGCGTACACACACACATGGCAGACATTGATATTTACATCAGTTAGTGAATGGTTCAGCACCACCACCGATGGACAGCGACACTTACTGAATAAATAGTTCTGCGCCATCTCTGATGGACAGCGACACTTAGTTCTGCGCCATCTCCGATGGACAGCGACACTTAGTGAATGGATGATTCATTCAGCACCATCGCTGATGGACAGCGACACTTAGTGAATGGATGATTCATTCAGCACCACCGCCGATGGACAGCGACACTTAGTGAATGGATGATTAATTCAGCACCACCGCCGATGGACAGCGACACTTAGTGAATGGATGATTCATTCAGCACCACCACCGATGGACAGCGACACTTAGTGAATGGATGATTCATTCAGCACCACTGCTGATGGACAGTGACTGGCCATGCGGGCTGTGACCCGGACAGGCCTACACAATCTCGCCTGTTCTGTCGGCTGGTCAAAGGTTGTCTCTAACCTGTCAGTTGACAGTTGGCCTTCACATGTAGGCCTACAGTATGGTAATAATAGTAATGCACGCACGCACAAGTATGCACGCACACACACACACACACACACACACACACACACACACAGTTGATGCTGACGTCTGGGCAACCATGCACTTAGTCATTATAAATGTTTTCAGTTAGAACAGAGAGGGATGGGGAGGATTAAGGCTGACGCACACTCTCACGCACTCTCACGCACGCACACACACACGCGCACACACACACACACGCACGCACGCACGCACGCGCGCGCGCACACACACGCGCACACACACACACACACACACACACACACACACACACACACACACACACACACACACACACACACACACACACACACACACACAGGAAATTGCTTTAGATTTCAGAGTGATGAGCGTGGAGGCGTTTATTGAGTCCAGCCCCTTGTAGGAACATTGATTTGAGCCCGGCAGACATTATGCTGCTGCCTTATGTAACAGGAAGACACCACAATGAGGAACACTCACTACTCTTCTGCACTAAAGTACACACTGCACACACACACACACACACACACACACACACACACACACACACACACACACACACTACACTAAACTACACACATTACAGTGTGTGTGTGTGTGTGTGTGTGTGTGTGTTTGTTAACACACTAAACTACACTCCACAGTAGATTGTGTTGTTGATTGCTCCACGCAATGTTCTTTGTCCACCACTGACGGTGCCACCTACTTGTCACATGCACACACGCACGCACGCAAGCATGCAGGCACGCACGCACGCGCGCGCGCACGCACACACACACACACACACACACACACACACACACACACACACACACTGTCTCTCTCTCGCTCTCTGCCGATTTTTCATATTACATCCTGATTGCCTGAGGGTGGCATCTAAAGTTTGCAGGAGTGGTTTTGGTTTTGAACAAAATGCTTCAAATCGTGAAAAACTGATGATCTACACTCACAACGTGTCACATCACAACCAGCTGTGAGCATTAAAAAGAGTTGAACTTACAGTAGGAGGTTTCTGCTCGACATCAATGATGTTCAAATATTATATCTATAGTGTGTGCCGATGTTATAGGAACAAACTGGGCTCTCATGCAGATCATTTGTCAAGCACAGCGCTTGGTAACAGCCTGTCATCACACCTGAGCTGAGGGTGATAATGTAGTCCCTGTTCCAGGGGCGTCGCACCAAATTCTGGGCCCCGGGTACAAGGATTCACTGCGGCCCCCCCATGAATGTTCTTCATAGGGGGAGGAGGGGGTTTAACACATTTAGACTGGGAAGTGGGAAGGTGTTACACGTCCCGGCGTGGGTACGTGTTGTGCAGTTTATGTGATTACCCTGAAAATACAGGACACAAGGATCAGACACAGAAACGTGTTGTTGCGTTCACAAGATCCACAAGATAATGCTGGTTTTATTAAACCCCAAAAACATGTTCTCTGTCTTTTCTTTCTTTCTTTTCTTTTTCCATTGTAAGTTCAATGTTCATCTTTTTATGTTTCCAATAATCATATAAACAATAACAATCATTCTGTCAAAATTCACAAATTCACATTTCCATTACACCATTCTCATCATATTTCCATATTTTCTCTTCATACAGTATGCATCTCTTCTTTCTTTACATCACAATACCCTTGTATTTAGTATAATATCATTGCAGTGTCACTGCATTACTTTGGCCTGGCCTACTGGAGGCTAGCTGCACTGCTAACAGTGCTACACAGAAAGTAGACAGTAGTTAGTGGAAGCTAAATGCTAACAACACTAGTCTGGACCATAACTCTACACACATATACAGTAGCACATTCAAATGCAAAACCGAAATCATTATTTACACCTTCTGACACTCTTCTCTTGTCAACTGTTACAAAACTGGTTCCGAAAATAATAATAGAAAAATAAACTGTTCAGGAGCCCACATTGCATGAAATAGTCACCAAACATCATCATCTTTACACCAAACTGAAGCCCAGTCTTTTATCTAACTCCCGAAATTATTTGTGTTACAAATACAGTGGTTTTGAGGTCATTACTAACCTGAAAATACAGGACACAAGGATCAGACACAGAAACGTGTTGTTGCGTTCACAAGATCCACAAGATAATGGAGCTTGGGCGGAAGTCACGTACGCATACTGGCATTCCCACGAGTGAAGCAAGCCTACACTGCCCCCTACTGACAGTAGTTAGCTGTTGTTTGGGCATTCTGTCAAATCCTAGTGTTCTACTCAAATGATTATTATCCACATGGATATAATAAAAACGAAAATAACAAATTACACAATGTGACAACTTCTTGTGGGTGTCACACGTTCCCCGACAAAATAAAGATGGCTCCTGACATTCCCAAAATACAAATCTCAAAATCACATTCTCAAAGTGCTTCAAACTCAAAAGTTTCTTCAAAATAAAATCAACATCAATACATGGGTATCATGTATGGCATGTATGTTGATTGCATGTAAGGTGCGGGTGGATATGTCAGTGACATATGGTAAGGTGTACCCCAGAATGGTAAGTATGCCTCAACTGTGTTGATTGTTGGACGACCAAGTGTATCGTATGTAAACATCTGCGGTGGTCTTCTCTCTCTGGCAGATCGTCTGACCTCAGTGTTTGCTGCAGGTGGGATCACCGGTCTCTCTTCATGTTCAGGTAAGTGTTCATTGTCATTTGCTCTTTCTGCGTGCCTTTGTTCTCTTGCAGGTGATGGAACTCGATCAGGTAAGTATTCTCTCTAATTTTGTCTTTGTGCTTGTCCTTGGTTTTCCCTTGCAGGTACTCTCACAGGATCAGGTAAGTATCTTTCTTCCTCCACAGGTTGTTGGACTGTATCAGGTAAGGATTCTTCTTCACTCTGTATTTCCTCCCTTATAAGTGTATTAGCTGGTTCTCTCTGACTTGAAGTCGGTTCTTGGACTGAATCTCTCCGTTCTGTCCTGTTCAAGGGCAGTCTCAGCCAATATCCTCCAGTGCTGTGTTCTTCCTCTGAATCCTCTGAGTCTTCACTCTTGTCCACCTGTTGTTCTGAGTCACAGGCTCTTGAACACCTTTTCCTCTGTCGTTTCCCAGGTGCTGAGTTCACTGGATCAGGAGGTGTTTCGACAGGTAGGTCGCTCACAGGTAACAACAGATTACGATGCAGGGTTCTTGTTTTCTGCTTATCTCCACTTTCTTGATAGACAACGTACACAGGGTTTTCTGATACCTGTTCTTTGACTAGGTATATGGCCTTTTCCCAGTACGACCTTAACTTTCCAGGCCCTCCTCGTTCGCTGAGGTTCCTCACGAGCACACGGTCTCCAGGCTTTAAGACAGCTCCTTTCATCTTCTGGTCATAATATGACTTGCCTCTGGCACTTGACTGCTTGCTGTTCTCACTTGCGATGTGATAAGCCTCAGACATTCTCTTTGCCCATTTCTGTGCATACCCTTTGGGTGTGACTGGGTCTGTTTCTTCCATCAACCCAAATAACAGATCGACTGGCAGGCGTGGATGATGGCCATATAGCAGATAGTACGGCGAGTAGCCAGTGGCCTCGTGCCGGGTACAGTTGTACGCATGTACTATTTGTGCGAGATGGTCCTTCCAGCGTTCTTTCTCTTTGTCTGCTAGCGTTCTCAACATTTGCAGTAAGGTGCGGTTAAACCTCTCTGCTGGGTTGCCTTGCGGGTGATATGGCGATGTTCTGGAATGGCCAACCCCTGAGAGTTTCTGCAGCGTCCGGAACAGTCCGTTCTCGAACTCGCGACCTTGGTCGTGGTGCAATTTCGCCGGATACCCGAACCTTGGTATGAAGTCGTTGTATATGCGCTCTGCTGCAGTATGTCCGGATTTGTTCTTCGTCGCGTATGCTTGCGCGAATCGCGTGAAGTGGTCAACTACTACCAGGATGTATTGATAACCTCCCTTGCTGGTCTCAAGGTGTAGGTAGTCAATGCAGACGAGTTCTAGAGGGAAGCTGGTCGTTATACTGCCCATAGGAGCGCGCACGTGAGTGACAGGTTTCTTCTGTTTGATGCACGGGCACTTCCTAGTTACATAGTCCTCGATCTCTCTCTTCATATAGGGCCAGTAAAACCGCTCTCTAGCCAGATTGAGCACCCTCTCTGTACCAACATGTCCCATCTCATCATGAAGATGTTTCAGCGCCACAGGTCTGTATTTCGCAGGTAGGACAAGCTGCTGTCTGGTGTCTGTCCGTCTGTACAGGAGCTCGTTTTCCAAGTGTAGTTTGCTCCACTCATGTAAGAGCTTCCTGGTAAGTACATTTGCTGCTTTCCGCATCCCATCGGTAAGTACTGTACTTGTCTCCTTGAACTTCACAATCTCTCCAATAGCAGGGTCCTCTCGCTGTGCTCTCACAAGCTCATCGTGACTTATTGTCGGCAGGAGTGCAGGTGGTTGTAGACTGGTGTCAAGAGAGGCGATGTGCAGGGCAGCGATCCAAGCCACATCTTTCCTCTGGGCTGCTTTGTTTCCCTCCCACGTTGCGCACACCACATCCTGGGTCAGCTCCTCAGTGCAATCTGTCATGTATCTGTCGATATCTAGAGGAATCCTCGACAGTGTATCTGCATCAATGTTTATCTTCCCAGGTCGGTACTTCACATCAAATCGGAAATCAGACAGTTCCCCTACCCAGCGATGACCCACGGCATTTAGCTTGGCAGTGCTCATGATGTAGGTGAGCGGGTTATTGTCTGTGTATATCGTGAAGTGAGGGGCGTAATACAGGTAATCCCTGAACTTCTCGCACACGGCCCATTTCAAGGCGAGAAACTCCAACTTCCCGCTGTGTAGATTGTAGTTTCTCTCTGCTGGGGTTAAAGTTCTCGACCCGTAACCAATGGCCCTCAACTTCCCGTCTTGCTGCTGGTACAGGATCGCCCCGAGACCCTGCTCAGATGCATCGGTATGCAGGACGAACGGTAGGTTGAAGTCTGGATATGCTAACACGGGTGGGCTCGTGAGCATGTCCACAAGTCGCTCAAGTGTCATCTGATGTTCTCTTGTCCACTCTACAGGAGTTCTGGAGGACAGTTGTGGTCCTTTGGATTTTCCTCTTTGTGTTATAATCCCTTTCATCTCAGGCTTGATTTGCAACAGCTCATAGAGAGGCCTTGCAATCCGCGAGAAATCCTGGATGTAGGATCTATAGTAGCTTAGGAATTCGAGAACCCGTCTGATATCCCCTACGGTCTGTGGCGTCTTGGCCTTCAGGGACACCACTGCTTCCAGATCCTTTGGGTCAATTCTGACTCCTTCAGCAGACACAAGTCTTCCCACGTACCGGACCTCACGTCGAAAGATTTCACATTTCTCCGGTTTGAGTTTCACTCCATGGTGTTGGAGAGCTCGGAGAACTTTGCGCACTCCCTCAACGTGCTCTTCAAATGACTTCGCATAACACAGGACATCGTCAAGGTATGGAAGGCAGTACTCGTCCCTTAGCGAGCCAAGCATTTCCTCCATACTCCGCTGGAAGGCTGCGGGAGCGTTTGTGAGGCCGAATGGGATACGAACCCACTCAAACAACCCCCAGGGCGTGACGAAGGCTGTGAGATGTCTGGACCTCTGCTCAACGAAACCCTGATGGTAAGCTTTCCCCTGATCGAGAATGCTAAACCAGGAATAACCTCCAAGGGCATCAGTCAAGTCTTGAATTCTGGGTAGTGGATGTCGATCAGCAACGGTCTTTTGGTTCAACATGCGATAATCTATACAGAGGCGCAGTGTTCCATCCTTCTTCCGAACGCACACCATTGGAGCCGAGTAAGAAGACTTGGATTTCACTATCCACCCCTTTGCCAGGAGGTCCTGGATGTATTCCTTGACTTCTTTGAGCAATGGCTTCGGGATGGTGGAATATGCTCTCTGGACTGGAATATCGTCTTTGAGATTGATCGACATTTCCAGACTTGGAATGCAGCCGATATCGTCGCTGTCTCTTGCAAAAGCTGCCGATTCTTCATACAGCATTTTCTTTACTGTCTCTTGCTGCTCCTCTTCCAGGTGGGTGATATCAACTGGAGGATGCCACCAGGATGGACTTTCATCAGCCGATGAAGCGGTGACACTGTTGATCTTCACGTTGACCTCCTGGTCTTGTACAGCATTGTCAGGTGAGTATGTTTCAACTACTTTTGCGATTGTCTGAACATTTCCCAGGGCAGTCTTTCGAGGCAGAGTTATGTCATGCTTGGTATTGTTCCCAACTGGCACCGTCACATATGGTTGCCTCTGGTTCTGTATTTCGAGCAAGCCTTCACCCACATCCAGTTGTTCTAGAGGTACGCTGTCTTCATCTGGCTCAAATAAGACAGGACTGGCTGATGAACTCATGTTGGGTGGGACTCTGCACTTTATCCAGGCGACCTGGCCAGCGGGGATGACCATGTCATGTTGGCCTAACCTCAGGCGTCCGTGCTGCATGCTGGGCTTTGTAGTGGATACACAGCTCACTATTGCCTCTGCTTTGTCACTTGTAATGGAGATGGCCCCACAGAGCAGGGTAATCAGTGTTGGGATGAGTTTCTCTGGTTGTCCCAGAATCAGCTCCTCCACGACGTTGAAACCAAGCAGTGGTCTTTCCAGGGGCAGGCTACTCACTAAGAATGGGACACTGATCAGCAGGTTAGGGTCTTCATTCCCAGGTAAGTTTACTGTTACTGCCACCCAACCATCAAATGGGATTAGTTCTCCATTCACTGCATACACTCCCAGCTCATCCTCTTCCTTCATCAGTTCAGTGAGTGGCTGGGCCTCGAGATGAGGTAAGTGTTTGCTTTTCCATGCCCGGTCGATCATACTCACTTGGGCCCCTGTATCCAGCAAGGCATTCACGGATAGCCCATTCAGGACACTGAATTAGAGCTTTCCTCCCAATTAGTCTTGCAACTAGTTCGTTTTTGGCATTCAGTGGGTCTGGTGGTGGCAACTTAATGGTCTTACTTTGCTCATGTCTCTGTTTTGCACAGGCGACTACTGTAGGTGAGGTGTTTGCCTTAGTAGCGCGCTCTGCGTTGGTCTGGTTGCCTTGGACACCACTCGGCTGGGGCGGTTTTGGTCCGATCACTGGTTGCCCCCTTGCAGTGACCGGCTCCAGTTTCCCTGGTTCTTCTGCTTTTTGAGGCAACCCACAGCCCTGTGACCTTCTTCACCGCAGACGAAGCAATGGCGACAGTGTGACAGGCCCTGCTCCAAACATTTAGGACAGCCGATAGTCCTCTCTCTTACCGCAGTTGTCGGTCTCCTCGGGGGATACTGGCACACCTGTTCTGGCGGTTGTACTTGTATAGGCTGTTTCAGTGAGTCAACTACTTTGGTAAGTGCCTCAATTTTGGCTGACAGTTGTTGGATGATGTCCATTCCAACTGTTTGTTCGACAGTCTTTTGCTTTGCACCTTGGGCTTGTGCTGCATTTGCTTCTAGCTGTGCACCTTGGGCTTGTGCTACATTTGCCTCTAGCTGTGCACTGTGGGCTTTGGTTTGATTTTGGCGGGGCGTTGTGCCTAATCTCTTTTGCCTCTCGCTCTCCTCACTCGTTATTCTCATCACATGTCTGAGGATCAGCTCATCTTTCACATTGCTATCAGCAAGGAGGGGTTTTAATTCCCTGCGAATATCATTGTGTTTGTGTCCCAGCCCCTGATACACTGTGTGTAAGAAAATGTCTTGCACTGTCGCTCTGTTGTACTTAATGTTTGCATCAGGAAGGTTGGATGTAAACAGTATCCTCTGTTTGAGCCCAATTACTCTGTAAAGGAATTGTTGGGGAGTTTCACCATCGTTCTGCTTCGCACACATAAGTTCCCGAAACAATTCAGTACTCTCTCGCTCTCCCAAGTGGGATTGTAGAAACCCCTTGAGTTCCTCCAACGTAACATCCTCCTGACTAATCAACATCTCCTTGAAATTCCCTGGCTTGATTATCCTCAGCACAGCCCTGACAACTTCAGAATCAGTGAAGCCCTCCTGAATTCCCTCGTCAATCTGTCTGCACACATTACTGTAAGTGATGTCAGCTGAGTTGTCACCAATTTGACCCCCATGAATTTTGAATTCCCTTCGTTGTAGATACGAGAGTTCTCTGAGAGAGACCACCTTCGCATCTGGCTGGTAAGTATTGGGATCAGCTTGGTAGCGTGTGTGTGGTGTGTGTAATGTTCTTGGTGTGTGTTGTGTGTGTGGTGTTTGTGGTGTGTGTGGGTCTCTGTTTCGTACAGCTGGTTGTGTTGGTGTGGGTTGTGAGGAAAGTGACTGTGTGGCAGGTGTGTCAATACACTGTTTAAGTTTTTTACCAAGCTCCTCATAGCTTAACAACATTTTCTGAAGTTCGACATTTTGTGTGGCACCAACTGAATCAGTCATGGCAGCACTAATGTTATCACTGACCGTATTAACATGGTCTGTATTTACTGTAGTAATGTTGGCGGTGTCATTTAACTGGTTGGCGGCACTGGTTACAACTGCCAGAGTAGAATCAGTTGGCCCCACATTAACATTGGCATCAACATCAACAACCATATTACCATTTACATTTGTTGCAATTATTTTCTCCTTCTCAGCCTTAAGTGCAACGTCTACAAGATCTTTCAGCACTAGAAAATTAGTCATACCTCTGTCCTCTGACTGAAGGTGATGCTTGCTGTAGATGTACTCACAGATGTGATCAAAGCAACCCTCGTGATCTTCTTCCTCCACTGTCAACTGGTCTCCTCCTGGCATTGGGCCCACTTGTTTGGCAATTTCAAAGAGGCTGCTTGGCGACAGGGAGAACAGGCCCATCCTAATGTCCCACATTAGTCTCTTCCTTTCTTTGTCCGCCATCGTAGCTCTTCTCCTCTTCCTCACGTCAGGCACACACAGTCCAGCAAGTTGACACAGTCTCTACTCCACCGATCACCGCTCAGGTCCACTGTTCACACCTGTCCTCCCTCTACAGCGTCCATCGATCTCAGCATCAGCAGTTCAGCACAGCTCTAGATGTCATCAGGTGTCATCGGTTACTCTCCAGGTCAGTCGCACGGTTCAGCAAGATGACAGTCTCAATGTTCACTGTTCTTAATTGACATCAGTCTCTTTTATTCACAGGCCTCATGGACTGCAGCCGCAGCTCCTCTCTGGTTGTAGATCTCAGTTGTTACTGCATCAGCTCACAGCAAAACAGCTCAGCTCTGGTCCCAGATGTCATTAATTTTTTTAGATAGCGTCCCACCTTGGCCTGTAGGTGGCGCTATCCCGGACGAGCCCCCAAGAAACTGTTACACGTCCCGGCGTGGGTACGTGTTGTGCAGTTTATGTGATTACCCTGAAAATACAGGACACAAGGATCAGACACAGAAACGTGTTGTTGCGTTCACAAGATCCACAAGATAATGCTGGTTTTATTAAACCCCAAAAACATGTTCTCTGTCTTTTCTTTCTTTCTTTTCTTTTTCCATTGTAAGTTCAATGTTCATCTTTTTATGTTTCCAATAATCATATAAACAATAACAATCATTCTGTCAAAATTCACAAATTCACATTTCCATTACACCATTCTCATCATATTTCCATATTTTCTCTTCATACAGTATGCATCTCTTCTTTCTTTACATCACAATACCCTTGTATTTAGTATAATATCATTGCAGTGTCACTGCATTACTTTGGCCTGGCCTACTGGAGGCTAGCTGCACTGCTAACAGTGCTACACAGAAAGTAGACAGTAGTTAGTGGAAGCTAAATGCTAACAACACTAGTCTGGACCATAACTCTACACACATATACAGTAGCACATTCAAATGCAAAACCGAAATCATTATTTACACCTTCTGACACTCTTCTCTTGTCAACTGTTACAAAACTGGTTCCGAAAATAATAATAGAAAAATAAACTGTTCAGGAGCCCACATTGCATGAAATAGTCACCAAACATCATCATCTTTACACCAAACTGAAGCCCAGTCTTTTATCTAACTCCCGAAATTATTTGTGTTACAAATACAGTGGTTTTGAGGTCATTACTAACCTGAAAATACAGGACACAAGGATCAGACACAGAAACGTGTTGTTGCGTTCACAAGATCCACAAGATAATGGAGCTTGGGCGGAAGTCACGTACGCATACTGGCATTCCCACGAGTGAAGCAAGCCTACACTGCCCCCTACTGACAGTAGTTAGCTGTTGTTTGGGCATTCTGTCAAATCCTAGTGTTCTACTCAAATGATTATTATCCACATGGATATAATAAAAACGAAAATAACAAATTACACAATGTGACAACTTCTTGTGGGTGTCACAAAGGCACTATTACGCGTTATTTTGTGCTTTAACTATTGAAAAATAGCAGATCTACAAGCTCACACTATTTTTGAAAAATAGTTACGAATGTTCGCTTAAAAAACACATTTTCACGACTTTTCAAAAATAGCAGATCTACGAGCTTGTATATCTGCTATTTTTCAATAGCTAAAGTATAAGATAATTAAGGCCCCTTTACCTTGGGCCCTAGTAATTCAGTCCCACTTTCCCCCCACTTGTGACGCCCCTGCCCTGTTCTCTCTCTAACAGACACAGAGTTCTCTGTGTTCTGTCTTTATGTCTCATTAAATGTGTTTCAGCTTCACATCAACTTCACATCAACGTCTCACCACAGGTGTACAGGTGTAAATGGGATACACACACACACACACACACACACACACGCACGCGCACACATGCACGCACACACACACACACACACACACACACAAACACACACACACACACACACACACACACATCACTATCCACAATAAAATGCAAAGAAACGCAGCTCATAAAACTGTCAAAGACTGCAGTCTTGTGATGAAAGGCAGCCAATACAATTATAGTTGCTGTCACAATTATTACATAATAATCGTCTAATCACAATTATTTGACAAAATTATTTTGTCATAATCGTCATAATCGTTTCCATGTTGAAAAATGTTCATATACTGTATTTTCAAAAATAGTGGAAATAGCAGATCTACAAGCCCACAATGCGTAGCATCAATGTTCTTTTTTAAGTTTAAAGTTGTGAAATATGTCAATTTCTTTGTATATTTAGGTTATGTGTCATATCTGCCATTGTAGAACTTCAAAGCCTAAAAGCCAAACAGAAATGTAATTGTCACAATCGCAATTATTTGAGTGACAATTAATCGTCATGCAAAATGTCATAATGGTGACAGCCCTAGTTGCGGGTGGCATATAATGACCTCTCAGAATGCTGCTGAGGCATCCGAGGTGGACAAGTGTCATGCAGCCAGTTGTTTGTAAACAGTGGTGTTCCCACTCTAGATGCTGACCTCGGGAATCTGGTGTACAGTTTTATGATGAGGTTGAAGGACAAAAAAAAACTTAAAGTTATACTATGTAACTTTTTTTATAAAACATATCTTAAAATTGTCCTAACTATTAAATCGCTAAAGTTTTAGAACCCCCACTCCGTTAATTTCAGCCCCAAAAGCCTTTTCTTTATATGTTTTCTACATAGCTGTGACAGGGGCTGTATTTCCCGGCAAAATGATGTCATCTCCCACATGATACACTACCGGCCAATCACAGCGCAGATCATACACCACCGGCCAATCACAGCGAGTCTTGCTGTCTCTAAAGGAAGTAGCTTCCCTCAGCAACTGTGTTTACATTGGTGAAGGAATCTTGCCTGCTACTCCCTCAATCCTGGTCTAAAAATGACGGGAGACGGCTCTACGGATGCGTATCGGCGAGGCGGAGGTGGTCGCGGCGGCCGCACACACACACACACACACACACACACACACACACACACACACACACACACACACACGCACACTCGCATGCACATACACAGTATCTAATACACAATTACTGTATGCTTCACATTTGTTGAAATTATTGAATTAATGATATGACAGGGAACAATAGAGAGAAACAAATATTTTCTATAATTTTTTCTTCACACAAAGACAATCAACCTTAACCCAAAATACAGTACCTACATAAGTGTTTTATTATCAGAGAGTCAGGTGACACCACACTTTGAACGAGTTTAGCTCATACCTTGTGGTGTCATAACAATACTTAACACATTGACCTCTGCTATTTACAGTGTAGGCGTTTAGCAGAAGCTCTTTATCCAGAGCGACTTAAAAGTGTGAGATCAGAATAAACAGAGTAAAATTAACTGTCAAACAAAGGGTAAATAGTTCACATTCACATAAGTGGAGCTCAGAGAGAACAATGTAGTCAGTGCCTCAAATAAACATACCAGGTAAACAATGAACCAGCATCTGTCTAAACAGCAAGTTATCAAAATAACATTTAGTTGTACAATATGATATAGTTACCAGATTTAATATTGGACATCTCCAATAACTCTCTGGACAGTCTGGAGTGGGGCGTGCGTGCGTGCGTATGTTTGTGCGTGTGTGCGTGCGTGCGTTTGGGGATAAGGGGGGGGGGGGGGGGGGGGGGGGGGGGTCCGAGTTCATGGCATAACACAAAGACCTCTATCTCCATGAGAGAGAGAGAGAGAGAGATAGAGAGGGAGGGAGAGAGAGAGAGGGAGAGAGGGAGATGGAGCCAGGAATCCTACAGTTTCAGATGTACAGATTGTTATTTCAATAGCGTATTGTTTGGGTTCAGCTTCTTGAGGCACTACACCGTCTCTCTGCATTCAATCTATGCAATTATTGACCTTGCTTATTGGAAGTGGGGCTGGAGAAGAGCACCTGCTAAACGCCTAAATTGTAGCTCTTATGGCAGCCATTATGGTTTCTCCCCACCTTATTGTTTCTTTCTTTCTTGCTTTCTTGCTATACAAGCACACAACGCCTGTGTGCTTGTAGATCGGCTATTTTCACTAGTTTAGTTTGTTTTTTAAATGATAAATGCAAAACGAACGCTTTTGGACATACAAGGTTTCTCACCCGACAACAACGTTATGAATGATTCAATAAATAATACACACACAATCATTACTATGTGTCCCGCTGGAACGGCCTGACCAGCATGGTTGTACATGTTGTACATAAGCCATTACAGTAAGACCTGAGGCCTAATGGCTTCTAAATCATTCGTTCTCAAACGTTTTCGTGCCAATTACGGATCCCCAAAAAAGGCAGTGGACCTCTATGAGATTATTCTTTTTTGTGCCAGCTGGGGACCCAGCTTTCAACACTTTCAACGCTTAAAAAATAGCAGATGTACAAGCTTGCACCGCGGCACAAAGTGACACGCTGTGAGCTTGAATATCTGCTATTTTTGAGAACTACTGTTCTCAACAGTAAGTTACTGAACAGTTTAGAATCTAAACCCTAAATCCTAACAGGTTTGTGAAAAAGAAAACGTATCTTGCTATAATAGCTAAAATCTGCATGGTTTAATGAAAACACTGACCTGAATCATGTACAATTTACAATCAGGCTACGATCACACCTGTATGCCTCTCTGTGCCGTCCTCTTTGCACATGGTTTTCAATGGGAACGGAACACTTTCACATGAAAAGCTGTACAATGGCAACAAAACGCTCCGTTCTCATTGAAAACCATTGCAAAAAGATGGCTGCATAGTGACTGTGACAGTCAGTACCCTTAGGCATATAGTAGACACTCTTGCCCAGAGCGACTTACTGTACAATAAGCAATTTAGATAATCACATATTGCAGCCTACATATTGTACATAGAATGCGGAGAGACAGTGTAGTGCCTCAGTAAATGGTGCATTTATATAGCAACTTTACAGATATTGTGCATTACATTCACCCATTCACACACACATTCATACACCAATGGTGGAGGAAACCATGCAAGGCAACAACCTGCTCACCGAGAGCAACTATAGGGGTTCAGAGTCTTGCTCAAGGGCTCTTCGACACTAACTCTGGGGGAGCCCGGGATCGAACCATGTAGCCTACATGTTGTCACTTAAATAGTGAAAATGACAGACGTACAAGCTCACCATGCTTCCATATCCTGAAAAGTAAGAGTTTTGAAAGTACAAGATTTCTGCCCGACAGCGACAAGCACACACAGGGATGTGCAGATGTTGGTAGGAGGGTGTTCTTTCTTTCTTTCTTTCTTTCTTTCTTTCTTTCTTTCTTTCTTTCTCTCTTTCTTTCTTTCTTTCTTTCTTTCTTTCTTTACTGACCATGACTAGATGATCACTTATGAGAGCATTCTATGTTTTCGCCTCTGCCTGTCTGTCTGTGTGGTTAAGGGCAGACAGATCAGTGCCTTGGCTCTAATAAAAGGTACCATTGTGATTACTACTATTAGCCAGGCTTTTGCAACATAACAAACACCTGATTCATTACCAGCTGCATTAAACAAAAGCAATAGAAGATGCATCAACGCCACAAAGAATTGTTCCTAAATGAGCTCATCAGTTGGTTGGTGGCAGTCTCATCAGTTGCAACAGAGAGGGCAACATGCATGACTTCACTGTCTCTTTCGGTGAAATACATAGTTAGGTATCATTTACTGCAGTGGGTTTCAACAGTTTTCATATGAAGGTCCATTATTTATTCAGCATTTTAGCCACAGACCACCGTTCGATCAGACTCAGAACTTACAAATATTTTGTTGGATTTTGTCCACATCAATTCCATGCTTTATTGATGTTGGTACCATAGGAGAGATGACAGGCAAACGTTGATCAAAATAACAATCTTCTACATTCTCTAATTGTGTAGATTTCTTGTAAATAAAGTAATGCAGATATTTAACAATAATTTAACTCTTGAGAGCATGAAAAATGGACCGAACAGGTCCATTTGGTTTCATGTTACACTCTTAAGAGTTAAAGATCTATAAGGGTCCATTTGGTTACCAACTCTCCATCATTTAGCTTGGGACCACCTGTAATCCCTCCAAGGACCACTGGTGGTCCCCGGCAGGGACGTGCAGA
>NC_137813.1:11781307-11816307 GCF_963921795.1 Nannobrachium achirus | reverse complement strand
AACAGGATAAAATATGCTACTCTGCTGTTGATTGTTGCTTCTGGTTTTGGAATCTAATTCTTCTGAATGGTGAGTACACTTGACTGCTGCTGCAGCTTGCCTAACTCCTTTCTTGATGTCAAAAGTTGTCCGCTGAGACAAATGTTACTTAAATCATCAGTTGTTTTGCTTAACCTAAGGGGTGGGTGGGGACTGGGAGAGGTGAATAGGGCAAAATGGCTGCAAAACTTAAAAAATAAATTAATAAAACTGTGGTATAGTATAGACTATCTTGCTGGCTGGTGCATGTGGAGACTGAGAGGCAAAGGGAAAGTGTAGTGTCCCGTTCCCGATTGTTTAGCAAAGAAATAAACCGCGGAAATCCGAATAAAACGCGTTCAAATCCGCGAAAAACCGCCAATTTTCTCGTTCAAAGAAAAGCTTGAGAAAATTGCACGAGAAAATTGCACGAGAAAATTGCACGCGCGGGCGCTATGCGCCCGCGGCAAAAGCTCCCTATAGCACCCCCTACTGCTCAGGGCTAGAACCGCGCCTGGGTTAGAGAGTCTAACGATGAACGCAACGTCGGAGTAATGCGTGTCGGTGTCGGAACAACGCTACGCAGTACGCACCCATCAGTTATGTAGTTGTGTAGTTACCTTGCTACAGTATGGTGTAACTCCAAAGTTGGGCAAGAAATAAAAAATAATGTCCCCTTTGACAAGAAATTGAAAATTCTAAATATGCTCCCCATTGACTTGTATTTGTATGTGTGACGGAGAGAGTCGCAGCCCCAGCCTTGAAGCCTCAAAAAGATATTGGACTTACGCGTGGGAGACCCGGGTACGAACCCGGGTGGGGAGGTTCGGATCACCTCCGTTACATTGGTGCCGTGACCCGGATTCGGGCTTCCCCGTAGGAGGAGGTCAAAGGGGGGTGAGTGTGACGGAGAGAGTCGCAGCCCCAGCCTTGAAGCCTCAAAAGTCTAGTATCTCCCCCGGACCAAAGAGATGTCTCTTTGGTCTAGTGGTTAAGATATTGGACTTACGCGTGGGAGACCTGGGTACGAACCCGGGTGGGGAGGTTCGGATCACCTCCGTTACATATGGTAAGACCACTCTGGGGGCTATTTTTCAGCCTGTAAACGAAAATAGCCGATCTACAAGCATACAACGCCTCGCACCACAAGGCGTGTGCTTGCAGATCTGCTATTATCACTAGTTTTGTGCGACAGTCCTGTATGATGAAGCAGGGCTTTACTTTACGAGATCTCCCCGACAGAAGACTTTCCAGACAATCACAGAACCGATTGTTTTGGTGATCAATTTGTTTATTTCAACTCCTTTGAAGAAAAGAAAAAAAATACATTTGTTGACATTATTATTAATTAAAGCATGTACAAATCAAATCTGAAATACATTTAAAATCCATAATACTTAATGGCCTTCCAAAGAAGGTCTGTCTGCACTATGGCAGATCATCTAGTTTCATTGATTGATTTGTGTTTTTATTGGCAAAAATGCATGTACTGTACATGACCAAATATTTTGTACACTATCAAAATCTATCAAAATTATACAAATAAAAAAAAGAAACCTTGAGAGCTTGAGAACCAGTGTTGAACTATCACTATTAAATAAACACTCCAGATTCACACCGTGGATATCGGTGCCAAGAAAAAAAATCACACTTGTGTGAACTGAGCGGTGGTGTGTGTGTGTGTGTGTGTGTGTGTGTGTGTGTGTGTGTGTGTGTGTGTGTGTGTGTGTGTGTGTGTGTGCGTGTGTGTGTGTGTGTGTGTGTGTGTGTGTGTGTGTGTGTGTGTGTGTGTGTGTGTGTGTGTGTGTGTGTGTGCCCCCTGTGTGTGTGTGTGTGTGTGTGTGTGCCCCCTGTGTGTGTTTGTGTGTGAGTGTGCCTGGCCTATGCCTGGCCTATCCTGAACAACAGCGCCCCTCCCTTAACATGTGTGGTCAGAAAAGGTTACTGCAGGCTACATACCCGGAGACAGACAGACAGACAGACAGACAGACAGACAGACAGACAAACAGACAGACAGACCCACACACACGGCCACGTATAGGAGCGTTGTGACCACCGCTCAAAAAAACACTATGCTCTTTGATCGAAAACCTCTTCAATTTGTGCTCGTTGTGGTATTATAATGACAGTAATCAAGTGGCCGTTGAAAGATTGAAATTAACGAAACGTGTAATTATGTTCCCATTACTCTGCACAGCTTGCACACCTGCTGCATAACAAGGGAAAGGAATAGAAGATGGCCTTTTCAAAAGGACGTTTATAGGTTAGAGACTAAATGTAATCATTGTCTCTGGTTTTCCCCCGGCGAAATGCTGGAGATCATTCACAGAAGTTTAATTTCAGTGCACCTGCAAGTGCTGAATGTCTCTGGTGTGGAAGAGTCAGGAGACAGAGAGAATATTAAAATATTATGTTCATGTTCGCTGTCGTGTGGAAACCTTGTGCTGTTTATCCAAAACCGCTCTGTTTCATTATTATTACTTTTGAAAACATTTTTTTTTATTTTTTTTATTTGTATAATAGTGAAAATGTCCAACCTACAAGCTCAACAACACATTGCATCACAACATATTGTGAGCTTGTAGATCTGCTAGTGTCACTACTTTTGTATGACACTCTTGTATGATGAAGTATAGGGCATTCAATTACAAATTTATGGAGATACAAGGTTACATGGTTACCTTTGTCGTATTCCTCATATAACAAAGGCTTGAAGGTGTTGCGAGTGATCTTTTTTAAGTGTTAAATCGCAACCATTTACTATAGAATGTTTGTTTAGGAAGAGAGGTATCCCTCAGTGTCTCTCCAGCTCTTTAGTAAACAGAACTCATACAGAATACAGGAGAAATGGGTGAAATTGGAAGTGATGAAACATCCAAATAAAAGACATATTGGAACTGGAACACAATACGATTGAAGCTGATAATAATAGTTCTCCTAACTGGATGAAATGTCCCACTTGAAAATATCTTTTCTCTTTGTGAATCAAAGAGCTGGCGAAACAGGGAGATAAAACACTCTATAGCAATGATTACTATCAGAATATAGCCTAGAGCTTTAAGTGTTTACTAAAAACATTTGGTTTGAACCAAATAATATCACTTACATTTGGGTTTGCTATAAGCCTATCCTGGTGTTCAAGCTTTATATAAGAAAACAGTGCTAAAACAAAACAACTAAACTATAATCACATTTTATAAATGTTTGTGTTGCCGTGGGCAATAAAACATTATTCAAAAAAACATATTTCAAGAGTTCCAAAATGTATGTGCACCAATCTGAAAACAAGTTTAAAGAGGAATCTTTTAGAGAAGTTCACACTTTTCCCCCCACCGAATAAATTATGATAACAATCTTCCAGCTTCGTATCATTTGATATTTTTAAAGGCCACATTTAATGTAAAAAGTTAATTAATTTATTAAGTTAATGTCAATACTGAATATACATTGCTGAAAAAAACATACATACAAACAACATATACACGTAAATCTCAGAATTTCCCTATAAGGTAGGTTTACACCAGATATAATTTACTGAAGAGAGAGAGAGAGAGAGAGAGAGAGAGAGAGAGAGAGAGAGAGAGAGAGAGAGAGAGATTGTTGAGAGGATTGTTTTTATACAACGCATAACATGAAGTTCCAGCAAGCGTTCTGTACAATATGTTACATATTGGCTCATTGGAGCCATACTAACAGGTTGACCTAAAATAATTCAGTTGATTTCAACGAGATACTCATATGAGATAAGTGGTCTTTTCTCGATGATCAATGGAACACATTGATTAGGACTGCAGCCTATTAAAGGACTTTATTAAACGTTATTGTGTTGTAGGAAAGTATTGCAGTGGTTTGTTGGGCTGGCGCCACAGAGCTATGTGAGTGAGTGTGAAAGCAGCAACACAACAAGGAAGTTACTGTATCCCCCGCATTTTCCCTCAGATCTATTGTGCCAACTGCGACGACGACAAGTTTGTGGCGTATTTAGAATCTCTGAATCGCCATTAGGCAGTTTTACTTGTTTATACTTTCCTTGATTAGATTATTCATGAGCTATAAGCCAGTTCAGTTTGTTTCGGTCTAGTCCTTTCAGATTTGGAGCAGTCCGGTTAGGTTTGATTGTGTCAGGTCTACTTTTGACTTGGTTGAGTTGAGTGGACCAATTAGCCAACTCAGGTTAAAGGAGTAGATTTTTGTCGCATTCCTAAGCCAATAATTTGATGACCGGGTCATCGGTCAATAGGAGACTCAGTTTGTAGAATGTTTGAGTCTCCTACTGAGTCTCCTATTAGTAGGAGAGTGTTTAAGTGTTTCTGTATTAAAGGGATGTGTCTTGAGGAGATGTGTTTGATGTTTCTCCAGAGGAGAGGAGGATGCTACAGTACTAGTCCAGTATGGTGTCGGGCTCGGCGTCCATGCACGTCTCCCAGGGGTTGCGGGGCATCTGCGGCATGGAGATGACCAGCAGGGCGGCGCCGCCGATCAGCAGCAGCGTGAAGGAGGTGCAGGCGCAGGCGAACGACCAGGAGTAGTAGTACTCAATCCAGATGGTCTCGTCGCTGGCGATCATGCGCTTCACCGACTGACGCATCACCTCCACCGAGATGATGATGCACAGACCTGCGGGCAGGGCGGAGGACGATTGATTGATTGATTGATTGATTGATTGATTGATTGATTGATTGAAAACAAGCACATATACAAATATACATTTTATGTTGAAGGGATGTGACAAGCCTTAATATATATTTATTTGGCAGCCCCCCTGGAATATATCTGAGGACCCCATAGGGGTCCCGGACCCTCTGTTGAGACCCCTGCCGTACAGTTTTTTTTCTTCCAACAAGTAGTTATAATGTCTAACCATTTTTCCTCCTACTTGTCGTTGTGCAAATTAATTCCTCCCACTGCTGTTGTACTCTGAAATATGTCATAATTCCACACACTCAAGAGAACACTTCTGTTATAGCAGCATCTTCTCTGTCCTTTCTACAATAAATGTTTGACAATTTGAACCATCCACCTGTGTTAATGTTGGAGGAAACCAAGCCACATACTGTACTGTAGGTGGCTGGTAGCAACGTCTTTCTACAGTTCAACAGTATCCATCCATATATCATGGCAAAAACTCTCAAAAAGCGCGTTGTGAGCTTGAGCTGCTATTTTTTGGCAAATGTTCCTCCCCAGGATAATGGATTTTGGGGATATTTTGATTATCGCGATAATAACGTACAGTAAATCGCAATTTCTTTGGTCATGACATTTTCATATTGTCCCATCCCTCCACCTGACCTCCGACGGCCGTTTGCATATGGCTGACCTGCGAAGGCGAAGAACATCCCGGCGGGTCGGAGCAGGTAGTCCCGGCCCTTCCCGAAGGAGAACATGACGCACACCGTGCCCAGGAGCATGAAGAACAGGCTGAAGATGGCGATGGCCGCCGCCGAGATGTTGTACTCTGCACAGAGACGCACACAAACACAACACAATATGTTGTAGTCCTTAGAGAAACGAACGCACAAAACACAACACAAGATGTTGTACTCTGCACAGAGACGCACAGAAACACAACACAAGATGTTGACCGGTGGTTCTTAACCTTTTCAGACCGCGACCCCCAAAATAATCATATTTTAACTGTTGACCCCCCACCCTGACCAGGACTAAGAGTTGAGGCATTACATTTAGTACAATCTGGGAACCCATCGTCAAAGAAGAAAGTGCGACACCTATCGGTCTACATTTTGTATAACACGGTTCTATTGAGAAAATAGCAGATCTACATGCTCACAGCGCCTCGCAATGCACAAAACACAACACAAGATGTTGTACTCTGTAGAGAGACGCACAAAACACAACACAAGATGTTTTACTCTGTAGAGAGACGCACAAAACACAACACAAGATGTTTTACTCTGCACAGAGAAGCACACAAACACAACACACATTGTTGATGACCCCATGGAAACAAGTCATTGAAAATAACCAAACCAAAGTGGAAAACAGCAGCGCTACAAAACTGTAACGATGCAAAGACGTAAATCATCTCATTCAGGTTAATGTCTTCAATACTTTGGGTGTGAAATGTTTGCAGGCATCCGGCTGCTGTGTTTAGAGGCCAGAATGGTATCCGTGAATGCTTTAGAGATTATAAAGTGGGCCCTGTTCTAGAAAAAAGGTTGAGAACCACTGATTTAGAGGGAGACAGAGAGAGAGTGAGAGAGAGAGAGAGAGAGAGAGAGAGAGCTAGGGGAACTAGGGGATAATTTTTAGACGCCTGAATATTGCACTAGAGGGAGTTTTGACATAGATAATCATCCTCTAAATGAGCCTCATCATGGCAGTTATTATTATTATTATCCGAACGGGCAGATAAAGTCATCTCCATAACAACATGCTGGAGGCCTGGAATAAAGATGGCTTGAACACCACTGTGTCTCGTTGACATAAAAACACTGCTGTCTGTCGCGTGGAAACAGGGGTGTCGCACCAAATTCTGGGCCCTGGGTACAAGGATTCACTCACATTTTGAGCTTTGACTATTGAAAAAAATAGCAGATATACAAGCTCACAGCGCGATACTTGGTGCCGCACTGTGAGCTTGTATATCTGCTATTTTTGTAAAATCGAAATGAAAATCTTTGAATATTTCAAATCCTTCAACGTTTTTTTGAAAAACCTATGTTTCTATGTCAGTGGTGCTTTCACATTTTCTTTTTTTTTTTTGCAATTCTTTATTTAGGGAAAAATAATTACATCCTGTTACAAAATTCCATCTATATATAAATATATACACATGTATAACATTGGTAAAGGATGATTTTGTTTCTGAATAAAACTCTTCCTAAATACCATCCATTTTTTTCTTTTTTTTTTACACACAAACATAAAAGGAAAATAAAATAAAAGCATGAATGAGGTCAGGGAAGCAGACATGAAAATGAAACGTCAGAAAAACCAAAGAGAACATTGTGGCTTTTTACCAGCTATGTCTTTGTGTTAGGGGGAGAAAAATCCCATGCAAAAGATCTACATTTGAAAGTAAATACCTGCATAAAAAGAACATCATTTAGTTTCACCATGTTATACTAAAGCCAGACCCAGTCCTTATTGCATAACTAGCCCAATCCGACCATAGTTTTAGGAATTTTTCCATTTGCAGGCGGATTGAGAAGGTGATTTTCTCCATTATGTATATGTCATTCACTATATCCGCCCAATCCTCTTTTTTAAGAGGGTCGGGAAGTAACCAGTGTCTGGTGATGTTTTTTTTGCAGGCAAGTAGCAAAATATGAAACAGGTAGGTGTTGAGATGACCATTGTGGAAGTCAGTTTTCCCCAGTATGAAGATGTCAAATTGAAACGGTATTTTCACCTTAAACACGTCCTCCAGTGCCTTGTGTATTTCTGTCCAGAAAGGTCTTATTACCGGGCAGTCCCAGAATATATGCCAGTGGTTGGCGTTTTGATTGCCACACCGTCTCCAACACGTTGCGTCCTCCCCTGCAAAATGTCTCTTCTGCTTTGGTGTGATAAAGAATCTAATTAAACATTTCCAACCAAATTCCCTCCACGAATGGGAGTTGGTACATTTCCATTGGGAATCAAAACAACCACCCCATTCCTCATTTGATATCTCAAAGTTACCTTCACTTTCCCACTTGTTTTTCACATATTCTGTTGAATAACCCTTTTTAGACATAAGTCCACTATACAATCTGGAAATGATACCTCTGTTGGGACCTGAGGAGTGAGCGTCAATAATTACTCTCAGAATAGGATCCTCCAAATCTAATGATGGCTTAACCTTTTGGTTAAAGTAGTCTCGTAATTGCAGATACCTGTAAAAGTCCTCCTTTTCCAAATTATGTTTTCTTTTTAGTGTCTGGAAATCTCTTAGTTGACCTTTTCCAATTATTGAATAATATGTTGTTATTCCTTTAGACTGCCAGTGTTTAAATCTACAATCTAATTGATTGGGTTTAAAATCAGGATCATATGCACACCATCTGATTATTCTGAGTATACTCCATAGACCATATTCATCTCTAACAGACTTCCAGACCTTTATTTGAAATTTTATCCAGGGATTTTTCTCTTTATCTATGAATTTAGATAGATCATTATTGCCAAGCATTGCTTTAATTGGGGGATCCTTGATTAGTGACACCTCTATATCCTTCCATCTGGCATGGTACCCTGGGTTACATAGATTAATCAATGGTCTAATTTGGGAAGAGTAGTAGTAATCTTTGAGGCATGGTACAGCCATTCCACCCTTATCTTTTGCTAATTGTAAAGTTTTGAACCTAACCCTAGGTTTTTTACCCTGCCAGATGAAGCGTGATATCATTTTATCCCATTCAGAGAATTGTTTTGTTGAGATCTCAACTGGAAGAGCCTGAAACAAAAACAGGAATCTTGGGAGGATGTTCATTTTAACAGTTTCAACTCTTTGCGTAAGGCTCATATAAGGATTGGAGTTCCACCTCTGGATATCGGATTTTATTTTCGCCAGCAGGGGATCATAATTTATTTTTTCCAATGTGGAAATGTCTTTGGGTAGCAGTATGCCCAAATATTTTAACGTGTTTTGTCCCCACTTCAAATTGAGTTTATCTTCTAATTGTTTTGTTGGAGCATAGTTTAGGGTCAGAATCTGAGTCTTCTGAACATTTAATTTATAGCCTGAGTATGTTCCAAAAGTGTCTAAAAGTTTAAACAGTTCAGGCAGTGACTCTGATGGTTGACTTAGGTATATCAACACATCGTCTGCGAATAACGCCGATTTGTGTTGTTCCCCTTTAATAGAAATGCCTTTGATGTTATCCGACTGTCTAATCCATTGGGCCAATGGTTCTATGAAAATCGCGAAGAGCCCAGGACTCAGCCCGCATCCCTGTTTTGTCCCGCGTTTTAGCTCAATTTTATCCGATAGATAACCGTTTACCTTGACTCGAGCAACAGAGTTGTCATATAATGTGTTAATTCCTTTAATGAACACCTCATGAAACCCCATCTTCTCCAGAACCTTAAATAAGAAGCTCCAAGACACAGAATCGAAAGCCTTCTCGCAGTCTAAACTGACCAGAACCGCCGGTATTCTATGATCCTGTATGTGGCTGAGTATGTGTAGGGAGCGTCTGATATTGTCATGAGTGGCTCTTAAAGGGATAAAACCTGTCTGGCATGTCTGACAGAGTGAGGAAATCACTGCCTCGACCCTCCTGGCAAGAATAGACGTATACAATTTATAATCAGTGTTAAGGACCGAAATAGGTCTATATGAACCACAGTCCAATCTATCCTTACCCTCCTTGGGTATTACTGATATAGTAGCCTCCCTCCACGATGGTGGGATTTTACCTTTTATTAAGGCCTCATTAAAAACCTTGACTAGACTTTGGATTAACTCTGGCCTGAAGGTCTTAAACCAGTCGGAACTAAACCCATCGGGTCCAGGCGACTTATTCGCTTTCAACCTGGAGATGGCGGCGTTTACCTCCTCTTCAGTTATTCTGGATACCATTTCATTACTTTGCCCTTCAGTTAGGGTAGGTAAATCAAGTGAGTCCAAAAACTGTTCAATTTCTTGCCCTTCTTTTAAAGGTGGCTGTGTATATAACTTTTTGTAAAACTTTTGAAAGGCTAGCTGTATGTCACTTTGTTTATATACAATGTTTTTGGAGTCAGGGTCTCTGATTTTGTAAATTGTATTATCCGCCTGTTGTTGTTTCAATTTTCTTGCCAGGAGTTTAGAGAAGTTAGAACCACATTCATAATACCTTTGTTTTGTGAATATCATCTTTTTTTCTAATTCTTGTGTGTAACAAATGTTTATTTGAGTCCTAGTTTCTTTCAATTTTGAGATGAGTTCCTGAGTTTGCTCCTCCTTATGTTTTGTTTCAAGCTCCTTCAATTTTCTGTTTAATTCAATTAGCCTCAATTGTCTTGCCTTCTTTTTAAATGCACAATATGAAATGATCTTCCCGCGAAACACCGCTTTAAGCGTGTCCCAAATAATTTCAGGCCCGACCTCACCGTTATCATTTTCTTCTATAAACTTTTTTATTTCTTCCCTTATCTGGGTTTTGAAAATTAAATTATTGAGAATGCTTGAGTTTAACCTCCAAAGTGTATTTCTGGGGCTACCCGACAGTTGCAGTGAGAGAGAAAGAGGGGCATGATCTGACAAATCTATGTTTCCTATTTCACAGTATCGAACCCTGTGCCTATCTTTTTTGAAAATAAAAAAGTAATCTATTCTAGAGTATAGGGTGTGGGGATGGGAGTAGTGGGTATAGTCACGTCCCGTAGGGTAGAAGTCTCTCCAAAGATCTATAACTCCGAGCTCTGTCATAAGTACCTTTAATTTCCTATGCAGGGAGGTTTGAGTAAATTGTTTTGATGTGTCTGACCTTTGAAGCCTAATATTCCAATCTCCCCCAGCTATGACCAGACCTGTGGTGTCCGTCATTAAATCTAGCATTTTCCTGTAAAAACTAAAATCACTGCCTGGGGGGGCATACACATTCAGTAACGTGATTGGGTTACCGTCTATCTTGCCAGAGACTAGTATGTATCTTCCTTCTTTATCTTTTATTTCGGAAATTAATTCAAAGGGAATTTTTTGAGAAAATAAAATAGCTACTCCTCTCCTGTGCCCCGTCCTATAATATGAGTAATACACCTTGGAGAAACCCATTCTTTTCAACTTTTCATGTTCAGTCGAGTTAAGATGAGTCTCTTGCAAAAATACAATTTGTGCGTTCTCCTTTTTCATTTTACTCAGGATCTTACTTCTCTTGGCCGGACTTAAAATTCCATTTACATTAAATGAGACTATTTTCAAGTCCTGATTATTAGCCATGGTTCCCTTTAAGTGTTAGATTTTCTGTATATCTCCCCATAACAAAAACAAAACTCAAAACAATATGCTTCCCTGTACCTCTTACAAACATCACAAAACGGAAAAGAGAGAAAAAAGAAAAAGAAATGAATAGATTCATTTTACATTTTTCGTTGTCTTCCAAAAAAGAGGCTCTGTCTATTTGAGCCTTTGAGGGGTTTAAGACGACTAACTCCCCTGAAAGGGATGGCCTGCTCCTAACTAAGGTTAAAAGTAGGGCCCTTTGAAGTGACTGCATAAACGTGTGTGGTCTTGGTGTTGAAACATTGTGACCTTTACACTTTGATAGAAAATAAAAAATAAAATCTAAATAAAAGGAGACTTATGGCTTCCAATACTTTCTAAATTAAATCAAATCAATGGCCATTATTATTACAGGACAACAAATCCCTCATAAAAAACAAAAACAAAAACCAACAAATAAAAACCCCTTCAAAAACAAAACAAGAACTTTATCACGAACTTATCTGCAAAACCTTATTTTCTTGCACCAGTAGGACGTCGTTTGTACTGCTGCAGCTTTTGTATGGCAACGCTGGGTTTCTTTGCGTTGGATGAAGACTGGGGCGCCGATCGGTTCCTCCTCTTCTCTGCCACTTTCCAGTCTGAGAGACGCTGAAGTTCACGCTGGTCTGGGTTGGTTGCAGCTGGGATGATGTCGATCTGGAAACCCCTCGCGGCCATGTCCTCCGTCGCCTCTGCTGCGTTCTGGTACAGAACGGTCCCGTCGCTGTAGAATACCCTCATTCTGAATGGGTAGGGGGTTTGGAACTTTATTTTTTGATTTTTTAATTCTTTCTTTGCTCCAGAGTATTTTGCCCTCTCTTTGAGGACAGCAGGTGGGTAGTCATGGTCGACGAAAAAACGCTTGTCAAGGTAGAAGACCTGCTTTTTCTGCCACGCTCGGCGAATCACCTCTTCCTTCATTTTGTAGCTTGCAAACTTGGCGATGATAGAGCGCGGTTTAGCCTCGGGGTCTGTGGGCGCCGGTCCCAAGGCTCTGTGGCAACGTTCAATCCCCAGGTCTGTTTCAGCTGGGAAGTCTAATGCTAATTTCAACATGGTTTCAACAAAAGACCCCATTTCGTTGCCTTGTAGGCCAGCTGTTGCCTCTTCCGAAACACAATAAAGTCTTATGTTCCCCCTTCTTGCCCGTCCCTCGGCGTCGACCATTTTAGCTTCCATCTCCGCCTGTCGCTGCAGAAGCCGGTTCACCAGTACTGTTGTTGACTGTAGTACCGTTTCAACTTCGTCTATCCGGCTCTCTGCCTCGTCCATCCGTTTGTTGGTCTTGTTCAGCTCTTGTTTTATTTCAGCAAGCTGTGCCTTGTTGTCCTTTCTGAAGCCCCGAAGCTCTTTTAGTATGTCTAGTAGGCTTGGGCCGTCTTCCTCCTCCTCCCCCATGTCCTCATGGGGTTGGATCTCCGCGTCGCCGCCGCCGTTCTGGCCGTCGCCGTGTTCTGGCCATTCTTCCATATTTGTGGTCACGGAAGCATACGTTCTCCTTCTAGTAGATACCCCGCTGCTCATCACTTTGAATTAAGCACCCTTTGACTTTATTTAGATATTTACGAGGTTATTTCTTTATCACCGTCACGGAGCTCCACGTTCAAGCTGCCATCTTGTTTCGTGAACCGGAAGAACTCCCGCTTTCACATTTTCATGTGAAGGACCCCCAAAATTATATGTATTTGGCCACGGACCCCGATCTCAAAATATTTAGTTCCAGGGAGTCAGGGACCCCCATGAAGCAAAATTTGAGTTACAGAATGTTTGCTAAAAAATACATATATTCAAGATTTGCACACATTTTCAAAAATAGCAGATCTACAAGCTCGCAGCGCGGCAAAATAATTAAGGCCCCTCCAGTCCCACTCAGTCCCACTTGTGACGCCCCTGGGTGGAAACCATTCAGGAAATGGGAAATAGTTATGTCAAAGAAGCAATAAGCCACTAGAGGTCACAGTTTCCTGTACGCGCCAGGGGCTTGTAAGGAAAACAAGCGCTCCCCTTCCCTCATTCAGCTACAGATAAGCTGGATCAATGAATAGAAACCATCTCAGTGGCCTTGTGGTTAGAGTGTCTGCCCCGAGACTGGGAAGTGTGTGTGTGTGTGTGTGTGTGTGTGTGTGTGTGTGTGTGTGTGTGTGTGTGTGTGTGTGTGTGTGTGTGTGTGTGTGTGTGTGTGTGTGTGTGTGTGTGTGTGTGTGCGTGCGTGCGTGCGTGTGTGACGAACAATCACCTTTCTGGGTCTTGACTTCAAAAAGTTCTGCTTCCTCCCCCGATGTGAAATGTTTGAAGTAGGAACAGTTCTTTACTGAGAGAGAGAGAGAGAGAGAGAGAGAGAGAGAGAGAGAGAGAGAGAGAAAACATGTAAATATCCTATTTTCATTCCACAACATCGTTGAAGACCCCTGCTTTAAACTTTAATTCTAATACTATCATTAAGGTCTTGTGTTTTGCTAATTATTTGTGGGCACACTTGAAGGTTGGGGAATGAGAGTTGGGAGGTGGATGGATAAACATGTTGTCTTTTTGTCTTTCGTGACGTCATACATCAATACATAAAATCTAATCAAAATTCCTCCCACCATCCTTTCTTTCAGCGATTAAACCCATGAAACACATCTGTGTGTGTGTGCGTGTGCGTGTGCGTGTGCGTGTGTGTGTGTGTGTGTGTGTGTGTGTGTGTGTGTGTGTGTGTGTGTGTGTGTGTGTGAGTTTGTGTATGCGTGTGTGTATGTCCAGGCAACAGGGGAGCTGTTTGTTTCTCTGTTTGTGAGCGACTCACTAAAGAGGTAACCTAGCAACAGGCTGCTTCCACGCCGTCAAAGTCCTGAGTGCTAAATGAAGCGGTCCGGGAGGTAAAACATGGATCCATGTTCCCTCTCAGAGTCACATTAACACTGAGGAACGTATCTGTTGTTTTCCCCATGTAAAAGCTTACTGCAGGGGGGTCCGGGACCCCTAGGGGGTCCTCAGAGTTACTACAGGGGGTCCTCCAAATCTTTGTGTGATAGAAACTTTTTTTCTCCTTTTTTATATTAAACACTTGAACCATATAGCGTCCATATTCTGAAGAACTTTAGCCAAAAATAGCAGATCTACAAGCTCACAACGCCTCGCAGCGCGAGGCTTTGTGAGCTTGTAGATCTGCTATTTTCAGCAAAGAGCTTTGGTGTAGAGGGGGAAATTAAGAGCAGACTAAGTACAGAGTGAAAGTATTGACGGTTCAACTGGTTAAATATCTGAAAACACAAATTGACATGAATCCAAAATACACTGATGATTGTGCTGTAAAACAATGTAAAAAAGAAATGGAATCTCTGGAAAGGTTGTGGGGATCCCTGCTTCATCTCTCTCTCAACTAAGGGGTCCTTGGCCTGAAAACATTGAAGACCCCTGCCCTACTTTATCATCCTACAAGTGTGTCGTACAAAAGTGTTGTTGTGAGCTCGTAGATATATAGCTATTTTCACAATTTGAAAAATGTTTAAATAAATAAAAAAGACGCACATGTTTTCTACCTCTCACCTCCTGTTCCAGGTGAATCCGCCCACCTGATGATCTCATACTGTTAACCCTTTACCTTCCACCACCCATCTGTTCCCTCCTCCCACTCACACACTCACTCTGACTTTACTCCAGTACTAAAACATGTTCAGTCCTACTCTACACCTCAGAGGTTTTCAGTTCAGTTCAGTTTGAGTTTATTTCCAGCTCATAGGACAATACATAGGCTACATATCGTCGTTGTCCAAGTTTCAAATTTGTAAGTTTTTGTTTTCACTAGTTTAAATCATTTTTAAAATGATAAATGCAAAACGAACGGTTTTGGACATACAAGGTTTCCACCCGACAACGACGATATGCAATGTGTATTATAGTGCATGAGCAGGACAATCACATTAGAGTAAAAAAGGGGGAAAGTCCAAGCCACAGTTTGTCAAGTCCTTTTAACCTATTAAGGTGTCCATAATACTGGAAAAGGGGAAGGGGGAAGCAAAATGCTTATCGAGCCCTACCCCGGCTCAGTTTGGAGCGTTTCGCTGTTTCTATGTGTCATCTTCTCGACACCCAAACCTAACCCTTATACCCTAACCCTAATCTCCGCGGGGTGAGTTGCTAACCCTCCCGACGCTCCATTGTCGAAATGATGGTCGTTTGAAAGAGCGAGATTTCACCACACAGTTTGCAAGAAAAAAGATAATAGTATTAGTAATAATAATAGTTAATAATAAATAAGAAAAATAGATCATTGTCAGTGTTTTCAGCACTTGTCAAAAGAACATAATTAAAGTGGTATAATAGTACACAACCACACATATGTACATGACCCCTCCCACACACACTTTCTCCCATGTGAGAGTCAAGATGTCTTTACAGAGTTAGAGAGTTAGTTATACTTTAACCAATTAAGCTCCATTTTATACTTCGGCTATTGGAAGAAGAAAAAAAGCGACCTACGAGCTCACAATGCATCATTTTCAGTTTTACGTGAAATGCATAGCACATGACATAGGAAATCCACATGGAAGCCGCACTGTTATTAGAGCCTCGCAGTGTCCGAATTCACTATACTCTCTACTGCCTATAGTATAGGGAGTCAGATCCACTACATCTGAGTCATTGAAATACTGTACTTTTTATTCAACTTCAATTCTTTGAAAACTTTCTAGGCCTATATTTAGATTATAACTGCAAAACATACATTAGCAAATTAAGCCCTGTTTTATACTGCGTCTTTTCAAAAGTAGCCGATCGTCACAACGATTTGTGAGCTTGTATATCGGTCATAAATGTGTGGGGGTAAAAAGGTGAAATGGGACATATCTGCTTTAAGTACATTTTGATGCTGTAGTATATCTGTAACATACACACCAGGGCAGGAATTTGACCCATAGTTTGTCCTTGTGCCCCTCAAAACAATGGCATGACCTGAGGCCACAGTGGCCTTAATGCCCCTGCTGACTGTACCACTTTCTCCTGTCTATTTCTTGTCAATATGTAGACAGTAGACACCAGTGTCCTTTGTCGAGATTCTGAGAACTTAACTCCCCCGAGTCCCCATCTTTAAACCAATCCAGTGACTTTGATTGGTGCAGGGCTGAGCATGGATCTGATTGTAAATACCATCATCTATCTATTTCTCTGCAGATTACGTAGGTTATCATGCCTAACCCTTAAATTCAACAAATTATTTCAATGGACTAAAATCTTGTTTATTTTATGGCCTTCCTGCCCTGGCATTTGGCCTTTGTTCCCTCAAAAAATGGACAACACCAAAGGCCAAGTGGCCTTGCCCCTAAACTGACGAAATCCCAGACCTGATACACACACACACATTATACTATATGTATATAATGCCTCATCTCATCAATACAGGTTCAATTTAGAAGCACACAGATAACCAGTACAGGCTACTGTGTAGGTACATGCAGATAAGTGCCGTACATAGGATAAACGAACTCAGGTTTGACCCTGAATTATCATCGATGAACACACACACACACACACACACACACACACACACACACACACACACACACACACACACACACACACACACACACACACACACACACACACACAGCAGCTACATAGCCAGTTCATGACAGATAACCAGTTCACAGGTGGATTCTCTCCCATCCGGCACGTCCATGGTCTCACGCTTACACATGCAAGTCACATGCACGAGAACTAGTTCACGTTGGACATTCCAAACATGGTCATAACCAACAAGACCCACTGCTACCACCAATGATTTTGAAACCTACATTGACTTTCAAAAGTTTTTCCGAACATTAAGACTCAGAGAATTTTTTCATCCTAGTACGTCTAATCATTTTTTTCATTCTACTAACTCTAATTCTAATGTGTCCTCTGACATTGTTCAGAGTGATGTGGTTCCACTTCCAGCTACCACTGAACTAACAGGGCTTTCTCCTATGGGCAATAAAGTGAATACTTTCAAGAAAAAATCTACATTTATGCCTCCTAGAAATAGAAATGCTTCTCTAGAAACGTATTGTCGCATGGTTGAACATGATGTACAATGTGCTCTGAAAAAGAAACGGGATTTCAAAACCTTTAATAATCTGTCTAAAGCCGAAAGAGAATGTCTAAATGATCTAGGTAAAGACGCCTCCATTGTCATTAAACAGGCTGACAAAGGTGGCAGTGTGGTAATTCAAAATGCCACTGACTATAGCTGTGAAATCATGAGACAACTCAACGATACTACTTTCTATAGAAAACTACCTGGTGATCCCACTATTCAACTCAGAGCACGTGTACATGACAAACTTGACTTCTGGTTTAGTAATGGTGAACTCAACAAAGATGAATTGGCTTTTATGAAAACCGATCATCCCATTATTCCAGTTATCTACACCCTTCCTAAAGTCCACAAATCTCAAACTGTTCCATTGGTTGGCAGGCCTATAGTGAGTGGAATCGGTTCTCTAACCAACAATGTATCCACCTTTGTAGATCATTTGTTGAAACCTTGGGTCATTTCTCTTTCATCGTATACTAGAGACTCCATTGATTTTATTAATAAATTGAAAACAATTGATATACCCTCTGATTGCCTTTTAGCCACTTTTGATGTATCTAGTTTGTACACTTGTATTCCCCACAGTGGTGGCATTGAGGCTGTTAACTACTTTCTCAGGCAGAGAGACCCCTCTGAAAGACCCAGTACAACCTGTACAAGTGAACTTGCAGAACTTGTTCTGACTACTAACTATTTTAAATTTAAGAGTGATTTTTATCTCCAAACCAAGGGCACTGCCATGGGCAGCACGATGGCCCCTAACTATGCCAACCTGTACATGGGTCTTTTTGAGCTCTCTTTTGTCCTTGACTCTGAAGTGAACCCCTTCTACTCTCATATACTCACTTACCAGAGATATATTGATGACATTTTTATCATTTGGAAAGGTACGGCTGATAACTTGGGTCTCTTCCATAGCTACTTAAATTCATGCAATGAACATCTGAAATTTACTTTTGAATCCAGCGATTCACAAATTAGCTTTCTAGATGTTCGCATCATTAAGAATGGTGGTTCTCTACAAACGGATTTATTCCGGAAGCCAACTGATAGGAACACTTTACTTCATGGCAACAGTTTCCATCCTGATCATTTGATCAGAAGTCTTCCCATTAGTCAGTTCCACAGGGCTCGTAGGATCTGTAGTACTGATGAAAACTATCAGATACAAGCAGCCGATTTAACTAACCGTTTTATGTCAAGAGGGTATAAATCTGAGTGGGTTGACACAGCAGCTAAACGTTTTGAAACGACCACACAAGAAGAATGTCTTAATCCAGTTAAACGTCCTCAACAACAAAACAATCATCCCTTGTGTATCACCAAATATTCTCCTATCGGTTCTGAATTTAGAAAGATTCTCCATAAACATTGGCACATCATTGACACAGATCCAAAATTAAAAGTGGTCTTCAAAGAGCCCCCCAAGTTAGTTTTTAGACGGTCCCCCAACTTAAGGGACCAACTCATTCGCTCTTATACACCTCCCACGACCACCACTACTACTTTTCTATCTGACATCTCCCCTGGTAACTACAAATGCTCTAACTGTGCCCAATGTAGCTTCACCACTAAATGTAAAACCTTTACCCATCCACACAGTGGAAAGGATCTGACCATTAAAGGTGTCATCACATGTTCCACCACTTTCGTTGTATATTTGATAAAATGCCCTTGTGGATTGGCATACATAGGTAAAACTAGTAGAGCCCTACGCACACGAATCAGCGAACATAGAAGTAATATCAGATGTGGAGACGAGCGTAAGCCTGTAGCAGCCCATTTCAAAAAGATGGGACACAGCATCAGTTCTCTACGTTACTGGGGCATTGAAAAAGTAGAGAGACCCCCTCGGGGTGGAGATCAGAACCGTTTATTGCTGCAACGCGAATCCTTTTACATATATACACTCAATACCATGTCCCCTCATGGGCTCAACGAGGAATTCGATGTCAAACCCTTTCTATAACTTTAATAGGTTCTCTAATTGCTCTAAGGGCCTTTATTTGTTTTTTAATCATTTGTCTTTTGCAATGTATATCTTTTTTGTTTGTCATGCCTTACCTATACTTTTGTTTTGTACTGCATTCCTGTACCTACTGTTTTTATTTACATTTATTTTGGTCCATTTGTCTAGGCCCCTGTTTAAACTTTTTAGGAGTTTAGAACTACGACTATTTGTCTACTCCTAGTGTGATTGGATTGGATCCCAACACCCATGACTAACCTAAAAATGCCTTTGGCTCTGTTGCCTCTTAAATCTGTTAACATGTTTACAATTACATGTTTTTATTTATTTTTATCTATACTATTATACCCATACTGTCTGACTAATTACAACCTTTGCCCTGTAGAGGGGGTGGGTGTGCTATTGATCCTTTTGTTTGACACACAGCTGTCATCAATCTGAGACTCATCACTGCTTGTATTTAACACGCCTACTATGTACAATGTGACCAAACCTGAAGAAGACCCACTAGGGTTGAAACGTTGTTCCATTAAAATAAAGTTGTCGCTGGAGCTTGTAAACAGTGTGCGGACTTCCTTCTCTGTTCATGGTGCGTATTTTTGGTCCAGCACCTGTAAATACTTTTTGGAGATGTGCGTGCTTCCTCCTCTGCTCTGAATCATAACCAACAAGATCCAGGTCTCTCCATTGGACCAGACGACTCACGCCCTTTCACAAAGTTGCATGTAGATACACACTCACTTTAAGTTGCCTATAAAAGGCAACAGACCAAAGCCCAGCTCACCCTTCTCTCATCCATTCCATTCGTCTCTACCTTCCTATCTCTCCTACCTTCCTATCTCTCCCGTTCCGCATTACTTTGATGTTCTACTTGTTTGGAATAAACTATTGATGCCCTATAATAATCTGTATTGTCCCTGAAGGGAAGTTAATTAAACTATACATTGAAGAGATTCTTTATCTGTTAAGAATAAATAAAACAAATCTATCAACAGTTTAGTTTTTAATTGGTATTTTATAAGACCAATTAATAGCTTTTAAGCTTTTGATTACATCGTTGCTGCTCTCTGTGCTGATGTCATTGCACTGACCTTTAGATTTGCGATTACGTTTTCACTCTTTTGTGCTGAGCAGAAATGCTGAAGGTTTTAGTTTTTAACCCTGTCCTGTTTTCTTTTATGTCGCTGCATTGTAAAGAACTTTCTTCACATATAGTATTGTTAACGTGTGCCTCATTCAACACGTTAAGAGAGAAAGGCCTCTTTCACTAAAACAACCTCCGCCTGTTAAAGTGACATTGAACTTGAGGTCAGTTAAATATATAACAAAGACCTGGTTTACTGGAAAAGGTTCCAGTATTCAGACAGGTAGTCTAGTTTATGTATAGTGCAGGCTTTTGTTTCTTTCACCATAGCAAAAGCTGCATTCATGGTCTGGAGAGTGTAATCTTCTAATGGTGTAGACCAGTGGTTCTCACCCTTTTCAGGTTGGGACCCCCAAAATAATCATATTTTAACTGGGGACCCCCCACCCTGACGAGCACTAAGAGTTGAGGCATTACATTTTGTATAATACATTTTTGTATATTCACAATTTCTGCCTCTAGTATTTGACAATTTGGCCAATGTTTAATTTGCCATTTTAGAGGTATTAAAAAGTCCTTACATTGTTGTTTTAGAAATGTTCAGATACCCTCTATCCACTTAAGCTTTATGTTGGTTTGTTTGCTGTTGAATGAGAAAACAATATTGCACATTAAGTTAATAATCTGGGGACCCCCCAAAATAATTTGGGACCCACAGGTTGAGAACCACTGGTGTAGAAAAACAAGATGCTCTCACCTCTGAGACTCAAACTCTCTCACTTAATAATATGAATAATGTGCGGACACACACACACACACGCACACATGCATGCACGAAAGACACACACAAACAAGGACGTTTGTATACTGTAACTTGTACTTGTGAGGACATCAGCCTTGTAGGATCGTTTTTGCCATTTTCAACCATACCTAAAGCCAGAAATAGCCGATCTATGAGCTCACAACATGACGCAGTGCGTAGATCAGCGATTTTCAGATGATTCTCAAATGGCAATTCTGCATAATATTTTTGTAGGCCTATCTATATGTGGCATAACTCCAACCACGCTAATCCAAAAACCTAACATCTAATAAGGGCTCTATTTTCATCCATGCCTTAATGCTTATCTTCCTTGCCTTTTTTTTTTACTATTTTGTAAAACATCTAAAAATACTTACAATTGCTGATCTACAAGTGTCAATGTAGATCGGCTAGTTAAAGTATTTTAAAATGTTTTTCCAAATAGTAAAACAAAGGCAAAAAAGTTTAGTGATAAGGGGTAAGACATGCACAAGAATATAGATGTTAATGTGTAACGTGTCTAATCCTGGGCCTATATAGAACCCCAACCTCAATCTTTCACTTAGTGTAAACCAAACTCCTCAAATCGTTCTACAGGGTTAGATAAACCACCATAAAAGCACCATTTATCTTGAGAGAACTTTCCCCACAGTGTATGCTTCTCACTTTCTGCTACACCTGGGGATATCTCACATGTACAGTCATAAAGGCACGTACTTACAAACACACGCACGCATGCCTGCACACATGAAAGACAGCTACACACAAGGGAGCAAATGTATATGTTACAGGATGTTTGGGTAACCCAGGACGTTCATTGTAAGAGCGCTCGTTTTGTAGTTCACCACACACTAATCACCACCAGGTGGCGTACGACAGCCATTCACTCATACTCTATGCATTTACTAGTGAAGGCGCTGACGTCACTCGTTTGCGACTATATTTGCGACGTTGTTTACCTAGCCTAGCCTAGCCTAGCCTAGCCTAGCCTAGCCTAGCTTAGCCATTATCGTGCGCTTGCCCAGGCCTTACGGCCTGGGCAAATATTAATATAACGATTGCGTCCACCACGGCTTCGTAACTCGCGCGGCGCTCCGCCGGCCGCGCGGCCCTGGCCCGCTCTTCGCGGCCACTCGCGCCTACGGCGCTCGGGGGCGAAGAGCAGGACCAAGGACCGCTGGCCTTCGCGCCGCTTGGGGCTTCGTGGATACAGGGGGGCTTCGTAACTCGGTTGGGCTTCGTGTCTGGGGCTCCGCCAGGCTCCGCCTGGAACACGTTGCTGTGGGTGCCCCGGCGCCGCCCCGGCGCCGCCCCGGCGCCGCCCCGGCACCGCACGGCGAACGCTCCGCGTCTTGAACGTGCTGGTTCTCTATTAGACTATGACATATACACACATAAGACATCCACACACATCAAACTCACACTCACTCATTTGTTGGTGTTATATTTCCCAGCAGAGCGCGGCGATTGAAGCTCGCTAATGGATTAGTTTGATGTGGTTTTCTACAGTCATGTGTCATTTCGTGGGAAGGTAATTTCACAAGTCACCGTGGGGGGGTTCACTGCAATGTTATACAAATTAAAGTACAGTAATTGAGTAAATGTACTCAGTTACTTTCCAGGACTGGTGGGCAGGGGCGTCAATTGGGTATGGCAAGGTTTGGCAACTGCCATAGCTTGGCTTTCTGGTCAAAATTAAAATGCACTTGTTAAAATACATTTATAAACTGCCTCCGTATTGATTATTGTGTTATAAACTAAAAATAAACTAAAATAACGAATGCAAATCAGAACAAAATGACAGATTTCACAAGGCCCCCCACACTTTTCCACACTTGTATTCCGCCTATATCATGATCAGGTCATGTTCCACCTGACATGAAGTGTCAGATCAGTGATGTGCATAATTGTACATAATCAGATATATCTAGTATTCTCTCATGACAGTTGTTTAGGTGGATATAAAAATGAAGAAGAAGCCGTCATCTCTGGATGCATTCTAGACTGCATTCGGAAGCTTAAGTTGTCTCACATTTACCATGATACGAAATTAGTGTTTGCTTGGCCATTGATATTGATGCTGTCTGGTGACCTTGCCATAACAGCCTTTGCTGAATCGAATGGTGGGAGATTCACTGCATTGTTGTCATTTTATTTAATTTCAAGCCTAACCCTAACCCTAACCCTTTATTTAAGCTCGAAAGGCACTGAGCCAGGTTACACCCTCATTTACGGTGACAACGAACAAGCAACAAAGCGGCAGCAGCAGCGAACAATGAAACAAACAGACAGGAAGACAAAATGTATCAAAATGAAATACTAGGTAGGTTAAAACACAAGTACAAACAGATAAACAATACATCATCATCGTGGATTGTACAGTAAACTGTGCCTAGTGATGGCATAGAAACACACTTTGAAACGTGTTGAAGGGCATTGCAGGAGTTGAGGGCATTAAAAGAAGAAGAGGGTTTGCCAAGCTCGGTGTGTGCCCTGGGGATGTTGGGGTAAAAGTAAGTCATTTGATCTTGTACAGCACTGGTTTTTCCAGGACAACATCTCAGAGAGATGCAAAGGATGTTTCCCTATGAGGGCTTTCACCCATTAAAACCAGGGAAAGCAGCTACCGGTATGTCATTTTTCGATCTTAGTGTTGGCTATTCAAAAATAGCGGATCTACAAGTTTTTACATCTGCTATTTTCCTTCTTCCTTTCTTTTTTTTATCCCGCGATTTTTCTCACCCGGTGTCAATTGCCTAATCTAATCTTGGGCGCTACACTCCCTCTGCCAATTCGCCCTTTGTCAAGTCCCGCCCGTTGTCCTGCCCCTTTTCGCACCCATTGGTTGCTGTGTCTTGGTGGGACAAAAGTCCTTTCTCTCCATCCAATACCATTGAAATTCAGTTGCTTCTTATTGTTATTTTATTTTGTTATTTTAAACTTGGTTTCAGTAAAAAGGAGCCTCACAGTATAGTGACTGGGCATGTCTTTACTTCTCCAAAAATAATGTTTTAGCAAATTCAACATAAAAAGGCGGAACCAGGGCAGGACAAGGCAGAAAGAGCTGGCTGGTTGGTCAGTCATGGACCAATCAGAAGGCTGACAAAGGGTGAATTGAGAGAAACGGACTGACTTCATGCTTCCTTCTTTGCATGAGGACTGAGGAGTCCAAACCAGTTCTTTTCACCTGACAGGGGGGAGTAAAGTTTCCCCGGTTAGATGTAGCACGTGGAAGGAACACGTTATTCCAAACAGTTCCTTTCCCCCTCCATCATTATATTCTGTATATCAATTTGGGGGTGCTTGGCATGAAACAAATTTCAGAACTACTGATATAGAAGGCATTTGTAGAATCGGACTCATGTCTTTATGGGTTCAAAATAAATAACAACCAATGCCTCCCTGCAAGAGAAGACCAACCAACCATAAAATAAAGTGTACATTTACAGGGTTATTATGGTTGAAGCTGCACTAGGCCTACTACTGTAGATTTAGATAGCTTTAAAGCCCAGCTCAAGACCTATTTCTTCACTCTTGCTTTTAGTTGATTTTTAAATCCCTGTGCTGTTATTCATGTCCTCACTGTTTTGCCTGATTCAATGCCTTTTTAGCTTATTTCAATGTTGTTTTATGCCCTTGCTTTTCTTTTTTGCTTTATTGTTAAATTATTTAAATTATATTAACGGTAAAGCGCCTTGAGCTGCATTTCATGCATGTCATGAAAGGTGCTGTACAAATAATTCACTGAATTACCCCCTTGGGATAATAAAGGTATCTATCTATCTATCTATCTAAATAAAGATTATTATTATCATTATTGCGTTATGAAATTTTCCTTTTCTACCCTTGAACCTTTCCTTTTCAAAAGATTTTTTATACATTTCATACATTTGATAACTTGAAACAGGACATTCTGCATAATGAGCACTTGAGTACATTTTGAATTCCAGACTTTTACTTCTAACAGAGTATCACTGAGGTAAAAAAAAATTGTACTTTTTCCACCACTGATTATTGTGTGTGTGTGTGTGTGTGTGTGTGTGTGTGTGTGTGTGTGTGTGTGTGTGTGTGTGTGTGTGTGTGTGTGTGTGCGTGCGTGCGTGCGTGCGTGCGTGCGTGCGTGCGTGCGTGCGTGCGTGCGTGTGTGCTTGTGCGCATTCAGTCACTGTTTTGGTTTTCTCCAGTGGTCTGACTCACATGTGTTGTTTGGTCCTAACTCTAACTTCAGTCTCAGCTGACGCTTGAGAGTGGGCGGGGTCTGGAACCAAGCTAAACTCTAACTCTAAAACAAACAAAATAAAAATAACACTATAGTTACTGTTGTCAAATAGCTGCACCCCCCATGTTGGTCCTTTTTATTCTCTGCTCTCATAATGATCCTGACCTTTAGCCAGGCTGCATGACTCACAGTCCTGAAGCAGCACTTTGCCTATTTTCAACCTTATCTTTGTGTAATTGCTCCTCACTAATGCTCATTATAAGATGGGACCATTTTCTGCCTGCTCACTCTGTGTGTCATTGGTGGGTGCCTGTGCACAGTTCAGAAACCAGCCTAGAGCAATGACACATCAACAAGTTGAATTTCAAGTTACTAATACAGCATGCTGTCACGCAGAAACCAGCTCCAAAGTATTAACTTTTCAACACAACATACACTCATCAAAGTTGGTATGGCGACTTTATACATTAGCAGACACTTGAATGTGTCCTTAATATTAACATGCTCAAGTGGAGTTGGGAGGTTTCTGTGTAGGTTTTCCATCTGACTTTGTCATTCTAATCAAGGATGGACAAAACATTGTTGAATCGTCCTGCAAGTTGGAGTTATAGGTGGTTTGAACGACAATTTGAGAATCCAATGGAGTTGGGAGGTTTAGTCAGAACTCAGAAGTGCTTTTTAACACTTCATGTAAAACCCACACACAGACGTAAAGGGTGTCCAATAGCACTGCTCCCTCAATCCCTGAGGCCTACAGCTGTCAATATGGAGGTTGTAAATAAACCTGTGGTTTCCAAACGGTGTGCTCAATAACTCTGGTGTGTGCATGGTTTGACAAAACCTAGATGTGATTTGGTATGTTGTGACAACCAGTCAACCACACATTACTGTCTTCATGAAGACCAACCAACAGGCTGGCAGGCAAAGACTAAGTATGTTTACATCCCCATGAGTCTGTCTGTCTGTCTGTCTGTCTGTCTGTCTGTCTGTCTGTCTGTCTGTCTGTCTGTCTGTCTGTCTGTCTGTCTGTCAGTCTGTCAGTCTTGCTGTAAGCAGACTATGGTCCCTAAACGGAAATTCACGTTATCACGAGACTCACCGATAACAAAACGATAGCGCCAAAATAAAATAATAAAACAGGTCACTAGGTTCCAGTTGTACTCTCACAGAGTCACAGACCCGTAAGGGTCCATTTCGACCACCTGGTGGTCCCTGGTCCATATTTTGAGAACCACTGGTCAACAAGAAAATTGCATTGTATTATCTCTATTGTTCCCAGTTTAGATAAAAGCCACAGTCCTGCCTTTTACATATCTCATTCCAATCAATTCAACAAGTGGAGCATACAATATTTATGTATTAGTGTGTGTGTGTGTGTGTGTGTGTGTGTGTGTGTGTGTGTGTGTGTGTGTGTGTGTGTGTGTGTGTGTGTGTGTGTGTGTGTGTGTGTACTTTGCAACAGGTACGTGGAGTGTCAAAGCTCTGCCCATTGCCGAGACAATAAGATTAACCTTCCGTTCAAACACACATCTTTCACTGAGGACACACTTTCCTCTGCTACACACTGTGTCTCCACTGCTACAGGAGGGACAACGGGAAAGTAATTACGGTACGTACATTTGCTCAAGTACTGTATTTATGTACAATTTTGAGGTACTTTACTTGTGTCTGTCCATTATTCAATATTATATACGTCGTCCACCCGACTATCTACGGGGTATATATTGTACTTTGTAGCTTGTACTGCAATTATTCACAAGCTTTAGTTACAATTTACGCTGAAGATTTAGATTATTACAACACATACATGAACAAATTAAATCCTATTTTGTACTTCGGAAAGATTGCTGATCTAACAGTACAAGCTCTTAACGTGTTGCATCGTGATGTTATTGTTGTTCTCCGCTTGAAGATAAGCTCTTTAGAAAAGACTGTGACACATTGTTAACACTAAAAACAAACATTCTGCATTAAGGGTACTTTTAATTTAGTTTACTGTAAGTATATTTTGACGGGAACAAATAATAATACAGTACATGGCTTTTACTTGTAACAGAGTATTTTTACATCATGGCATTTCTACTTTATCTAAGTAGCCTAAATCTTTGTACTTCTTCCGCTGTTTCTCACCACTTGAACTCGCTGTTGACAGTTATTGACTAAATTAACTTTAACAAGAACGGTGGAAGTAAACTTCAGGGAACGTTCTAGGATGAGAGAATGTAACCACCACTCTTCTTCTTCTTCTTTCAGCTAATTCCCATCAGGGTGTCACCACAGTGGTTCATCTGCTTCCATCTGCTTCTGTTTTCTGCATCTTCTTCTGTCACTCCAGCCACCTGCATGTCCTCTCTCACAGCATCCATAAACCTCAACCTTGGCCTTAATCTCTTCTCGTCTTGCCTGACAGCTCCATCTTCAGCATCCTTCTCCAAGTGTTACCAAGATAGACTGGCTGATTTCCTGTCTTGATCAGGGAGTTTGTACAGTAGCTTGTAGACAAAATGGCTTCTAAATCATCTTTCAAAGAAGAGGACTTTTCTTGTCCTGTGTGCCATGACATATTTAAAGATCCTGTTATCCTGCCGTGTAGCCACAGCTTCTGTAAAGCCTGTCTGCAGGAATGGTGGGGAGAGAAGCAAACAAAGGAATGTCCGGTTTGTAAGAAGAGTAATTCAATGGAACCTCCTCTTAACCTGGCTCTGAAGAACCTGTGCGAGGCCTTCATACAGGAGAGACTTCAGAGAGCGACGGAGGTTCTCTGCAGTCTGCATGCTGAGAAATTCAAACTCTTCTGTCTGGAATGTCAACAGCCAGTGTGTGTTGTGTGTCGAGATTCTAAAAAACACAATGAGCACAGATTCAGACCTGTTGATGAAGCCGCTGTGGATCTCAAGAAGGAAGTCCAGAAATCACGGTGGCCTTTAGAAGAGAAACTGACGGTCTTTAATCGAGTTAAAACAAACTATGATAAAACAGCAGAACACATTCAGGTGCAGGCCGGGCACACAGAGACACAGATGAAGGAAGAGTTTAAGAGGCTTCATCAGTTTCTAAACGAGGAAGAAGAGGCCAGCATCTCTGCACTGAGGGAGGAAGAGCAGCAGAAGAGTCAGATGATGAAGGAGAAGATTGATGGTTTGAACAGAGACATATCCACCATTTCAGACACAATCAGAGCCATAGAGGAGGAGCTTAGAGCTGAACACATCTCATTCCTGCAGAACTACAAGACCACAGTGGAAAGAGTCCAGCTCAAACTGCAGGACCCACAGCCGTTCTCTGATAGACATGGAGCACTTATAGACGTGGCCACACTCCTGAAAAACCTGACCCTCAGAGTCTGGGAGAAGATGAGGGACATTGTCTCCTACACTCCTGTCATTCTGGACCCCAACACTGCCCATCCAGAACTCATCCTCTCTGATGATCTCACCAGTGTGAGACATGGAGGGAGACAACAGCTTCCTGACAACCCAGAGAGGTTTGACTGGTGGTACGGTGTCCTGGGTTCTGAGGGCTTTAACTCAGGGACTCACAGCTGGGATGTTGAGGTTGGAGACAATACGAACTGGAAGGTAGGTGTGTCAGCAAAGTCTAAACAAATGAAGGGAGCCAGAAGGGGTCAATACTGGGAAATAGAGTCATATAGAAGTAATCATTATGCAAGCTGCTCATCAGAGTCAGACATCCGTCTCTCAGTGAAGCAGAAACCGTTGAGGATCAGAGTCCAGCTGGACTGGAACCAAGGAAAACTATCCTTCTCTGATGTTGATACTAACACAGACCTACACACCTTCACACACACATTCACAGAAACACTCTTTCCATTCATTTGGTCTAATTATTATCATTCTCTCCCTCTGAAGATGTTACCACAGAAGATCAGTGTACCTGACATCTGTCTAGTGTCTCTTTCCAAGGACAAGAACTAAGTGAACCGTGTTGTGTAATGTACAGTGTTTCACAAGTTCGGATTTGTTGATTTGTCAGCCCTGCTCAGGAGGTGGTACTAACATGAATAACGGGAACCCGGGAACCCAGAACGCAGAACTTATTCTTTCAAAATGGTTCCCCCAACAAGGGAAAATAGCCAGTCTAGTAGGCCTATCTCACAATGTGTTATTACAGTATGCGATGCCTTTTTTATGATTTACTTTGCTTATGACATATCTCCCACTTTAGCGGTTGTTCTGGTTTTAATGGAAACAACACAGAGGTTCTGTAAGGTTCTGGTATACCCTCGAAAGTCATCATAACATAGTTAGACAGATGATGATGATGATGATGATGATGATGATGATGATGACGACGACAACGTTGACGACTATGGAGTCTTTAAAGGGGAATCAGTCAATAGTATTGTTTTGTGTTCGAGGCCACTCTAACACAGTGTATCTAAAACATTTTCTTCTCAAGGCCTCGGATGATGGTCATGAATACTTGTCAGTTTTAGAATCTATATCAGCGGTTTATTTCTCAACCTTTTGAATTACAAGGACCTACAGTTTGATATGCATAGGTCCCCCGTTTGATTCAATGTATTTTTAAATCTCTAAGACCCCACAACATTGTTAAATTCTCAGCGCTCACTTTAACTCTGAGAGTGTACAAATAGAACCAAATGGACTAAATGTCCTTTTGGTTACATTAGTACACAGTTACAGACCTGTGAAGGTCCATGTAGACCCCTGGTGGTCATGTGATTTATGTGATTGGTTTTTGATGTAATATTGATGACATGTTCATAATATCTACTGTCTGTAGTCAACAATGAATAATTATACATTTATATAACATATATTTAGTGTCCGTTGTCTATTATCAATAAATGTATTAATATCAATATTAGTAACACAATAAAAACAGGATGTTCAATCTATCTTGTGCATGTCATTATGGGCAAACATTTTTCTCAGACACAAATGTACATAATATTATTTAGAGTTCATGTTTACTTTGCAAAAATTGATACCGGTACATTGCAACTTGCAGAGGTCATGTTAAATATTACAGAAATGTTTATGACTCCACAAGGGCTGAGGTAAATATGATCCCTAGAGAGAAAATCAAGCATGTTATCACCTAACTCACTGATAATAAAACTACAGCACCTTAATAAAATATTAACACAGGTTAATTGATAAGGCTCAACGTACAGTTTGTTTCTGGGATGGGGACTTACTGTAAGGGTCGTTCACACCAAGCGACATAACTATAACCTTTTTTGTTTTGTATTGTTGCTTATTAAAAACAACAAAACCTAAAAACATACACATACTAAAAAAACATCACTGAGGATTAAAAAAAAAACTAGAAAAATAACAGTTTTTTGGGTTAAAGGTTCATGGCTATTATTATAGTATTATTTATATTATATTGCACATATGTGTGTTGTGTTCTTGTTGAAACCTGTTGTATGTATATGCTCATGCTTTTATTGTTTGCTCTTTCTCTGTACAGCACTTTGGTAAATTTCGGTTGTTTTAAATGTGCTTTATAAATAAAGTTTGATTTGATGGCTGGATTATTTAAATGGTCTTAATGGTTATTAATTAATTAATATTGTTGGTTTAATGTATGAATTAATTAGTCACATTAGTCATGTTGAGGAGTGGAGGTACTTCACCATGAAATGTATTAGAGGAATACTATTACTGACAGTGATGATATGTTGTTAACAGAGTATGTTAAATATTACAGAAGTTTTTTTTTGTATGAGGTATGAGGTAAACTATGAACCCTAGAGGGACATTCAGGTATGTTATCACCTGACTCACTGATAATAAAATGATAATACAATATTACCACAGCTTACATGGTAAGGCTCAATGTACCCAGTGTTTCTAGGATGTAGATTAATGAGTTTTTATTTTTCAGAGGGCAGTTTTTACATCGATGATTACAAAATGCAGGTATGGACTCAAATTGTAAATATGAATTACAAATATTTGAGTTAAATTAAGTTGCCTTGTAGCTTGAAAGCCTTGCCAAGCCACGTGTGGCCCAGAGGGCAGGAGCCTATCTTGTGTTTCTGTAGCTTGATAAGTACACCCAAAATAGCAGATATACAAGCTCAGTGCCGCGCTGCCAGCTTGTAGATCTGTTATTTTTGAAAAGTGTGTTTTTTAAGTGGACATTTGTAACTCAAATTTTGCTTCTGGGGTCCCTGGAACTAAATATTTTGAGATGGCCAAATACATGTAATTTTGGGGGTCCTTCACATGAAAAGGTTTGAGCACCACTGACATAGAAACATAAGTTTCCTTAGAAGGATTGGAAATATTCAAAGACTTTTCAATTTTTTTCAAAAATAGCAGATTTACTCACTCGCTGTGAGCTTGTATATCTGCTATTTTTCAATAGTTAAAGTACCCAGGGCCCAGAATGAGGTGCGACACCCCCTCACAGTCAGCTGCTACCACCTCCCCTCTATACCCTCCCCTCCCCCCCATCCATCCCAGTGGTGCTGTGGCTCATGAGGTGACGGAGCTTAACGGAACACTTCATTAAGGCTGCTTCTGATCCTAGTTGCACCCGAGGGGGGGGGGGGGGGGGGGGGGGGGTTGGTGGGTGGAGGGATGTGCTAGGTCTCTCCTCTCCATAAGGCACACACACACACACACACACACACACACACACACACACACACACACACACACAAACACGCAGGAACGTGTGCGCACACACACACACGCATGTGTTCATGCACACACATGCACACACGTACACTAATAGCTGTGTACGCAATATCCCTTGTATGGATAAACCATTCAGCCAAACAATGGCCTGCATACTCTATACATTGTTAACAACATAAACAAGACGCAACCAGCCCTTAATTGGTCTGACTTGTCTATAGACAAGATTCACCTATGTAGTAGCTACTGTTTACTATGCGACACCTCTGTCATATCTGCCCCAGGCTGGGTCCTATACTATATCACAACACACACGCGCACGCACGTCACACGCACGGCACGCACATGGTGAAGGGAATAGATACAGGTGGAATGCATAATAGAACCGAATGTTACCGAGTAATAAAAGCTGCTATTGTGCTCACGCCTTCTCAACTGGCAGCGTGTTCAAAGACTTCCTCTGTGAAACAGAGACAGTAAAATCCTTACTCAGAGAGATTTCAAATAATAAACACGCCCCATTTGGAAACTCACTCTCCACGCCTGCTCCGAGATGCAGGTTCCGCTGCACTAGACACCGGCAGCGGTTGAGCCGGTCAAAATGCAGGGAAGATCGCCTCTTCTCTTAACATCGTCGTATTCGTATCCAAAGAATAAAGATAGTCCAAGGCACCTACAGATATTTCAGGTTGCGACACGCAAAGTACTATTTTACGACATCGTTGAAAAAAATATATATGTTTAAATCACTTATTTAGTGCAGTCTGTGCCATGTTTTCCCATTCAACAAAACCCCCCGATGGCAGGTGCCAGTACCAATTTGGCTACAATGGAAAGAGTGTCTCAAACCATGCCTGTGTTTAAATCACATTTGAAAACTCACTTGGACTCGTTGGCTTTCAAAAACCCTGGCAGGAGTTTTTTTTTTTTAAATGTGCTCTATAAATAAAATGGATTGGCTTGAAAGACACCAGAATCACTGTTATACGTTTGAGTCCAACATGGTTATTTTTCCTACATTAAACAATTAAACAATGCGTTTATATACAGTAGCTATACAAGCAAAAGAAGATAATAAATAAATCGTTCGTCAAGGTTCAAGTAAAGTTCTCAAGTTTTACACAAACAAATGATCTTCGCAATTTCTATTTGTCAAATTCTACCATACTTCATTCATTGGCACATAAGTGCCCCAGTGCCCCAAAAGTGAGGAATTCTCCTCTCCCACACACACACACACACACACACACACACGCAAGCACGCACAACACGCACTCTCTCTCTCTCTCTCTCTCTCACACTCACTCACTCACTCACTCACTCACTCACTCACGCACAACACTCGCTCTCTCTCTCTCTCTCTCTCTCTCTCTCTCTCTCTCTCTCTCACACTCACTCACTCACTCACTCACTCACTCACTCACTCACTCACTCACACACACACACACACACACACACACACACACACACACACACACACACACACACACACACACACACACACACACACTAGATGAAACACCTTATACTAGTGGATTACCTCCAGGTAAGCTGAGGGGACCGCAGCCCTTCCTGTCAGGGTCTTCCTCCATGATGAAGATGGTCTTCTTGCACAGCCTCCACAGGCCGAAGTGAGCCGCCTGCCACCACACCAAGGTTATTATGAGAGTTAAAGGAGCACTTCACACATTTTAAACAAAATAATATGGTTGCTGACGGGCAGAAACCTCCTATCTCCACATTCTAACATTTGATGTTATTTTGTAAATCAAAGCCCTACTTGATCATACTGCAGCGTCACAGAAAAGCATCAAAAGAAGCCGATCCTCAAGCTCGAAACGCAGTGCAAAACGTGACGTGAAACGTCAAGATCTGCTACTGTACTTTTGCTTTTTTTATTAGCATCTTGAAAGTAACAGTTTTGTACATAAGAGGTTTCCACCGACAGAGACAATATAATTGGTCCTCGTTAAGTTCATTATAAGATAGCCTGCCCTAACGCAGGTTGATTTGGGACTAGAGGGGCGGATTCAAATTCTCAGCTGAAAACAGCCGGTGGATCCTATTGGTTCACAGATGGCCAAGGGGCGGCAGTGGCTCAGGGGTAGAGAAACCGCCATTAGAACACGGAGAGTTCCCGAAGGGTTCCCAGTTCGATCCCCGGCTCCCCCAGAGTTAGTGTCGTAGAGTCCTTGAGCAAGACTCTGAACCGCTAGTTGCTCCCGAGCAGGTTGGTGCCTTGCATGGTTTCCTCCGCCATCGGTGTATGCATGTGTGTGTGAATGGGTGAATGTAATGCACAATCTATGTAAAGTGCCTTATATAAAGGCACTATATAAATGCACCATTTACTGATCTGTGCACCCGCCCCATGGTCCGCCCCTGCTCCCCAATAGCACACAGCTTATAGAGCCCTTTAATACATCACAACATTTGGAGCGACGCCTCCCTGCACTCTGGTTGGTTGGGGAAATATGGAAGGTTGACTCCCACTTCCTAAAAGTCTGGGTAGGCTAATTATAACATGACACTATTTCTGTCTACTCACAGAGGAGGGCAGGGACGTGCTGGGCCCCTCATTCAGCCCAGGAAAAGGAGTTGGAGAGGCCCTCATTGCGCGCGGCCATTGGCTGTGCACCAGATTTGTTCGACTTCCGGGCACGCTGCGAGGCCCTACATACTAACTGATGAGCATTTATTGTGATTTTACTGTCTCATCGTTTTTCTGGTATAAAGAGAGTCTAATGATCATAGTCAAGGAAGCTAGGGAGTAGTGGGCCGGTATTCAGATGATAGACAAGCCAGTGGGGCCAATGTGATATGGCTCTGTGGGCTGCTGCTACTCAGCACTATAGACAGAGATCTCTGTCTATAGCTGCTGCTACTCAAAGATTGGCCATTTCAGATCATGAGAGACAAGCCAGTGGGCCAATTACATGAGTTATATTTACTTTGTGGTCCAGCCATTTTTTTTAATGGCCGGCCGTTTGGGAGTTGTCCTGCTTTTCCTAATGGCCAGCACGTCCCTGGAGGATGGCTGTAGACTGTGGTCATTTTGAACATGATTTTGAACTTAATGCAACAATGGCTTCTATTTTGGCATGGAAACATTCCAGGGAAGAGTGAGGCTGTATAGTTTATATTAACTTGGAATCTTCATTGTTAGGCAGGTTTCAGAACTGTCCACAGCCCATCATTGAGACAATGAATAAATATTGTCCATAAACACAGAGTCACAGAATGAGTGTGGACAGAAATGGTGCCATCTAATGAGCATTGGTGAGGACCAATTACATGAGGAAC
>NC_137813.1:11756307-11778807 GCF_963921795.1 Nannobrachium achirus | reverse complement strand
AACTTTACAATGGTTCATGTTTTTAATGCCCTGCTGTATAATAAAACTGTCACGGTCCGCTCCTCGGGACCGTGGACTTGTGTGACAGTGTTTAGTTTTGGACTATTGCCTGATATTCCTGCTCTGTTTTGTATTCTTGTTCTGTATTTATTCTTTCTGTACACTGCTGTTATTTGGGTTTTTGTGTCTTATTTTGTAGTCCTTGTGTTCCTGTTTCCCTGTTGCAGTTTGAGTTTGACCTTTATTTTGTAGTATTTCTCCCAGTGTTTCCCGTCTGCCTCGTTTGCCGTTTCCTGCCTTGTCTTGCTTCCTGTATTAGTGTAAGTCTAGTCACCTGTGTCCTGTTTGCCTGTTAGCCTATCCCAGTGTTGATTGTATGTTTGAGTTTAGCTGTGTCTTGTTAGTCCATGTCTATATATAAGCCCCAGTGTGAACTGATCCCTTGTCAGATTGCTTCATGTCAGTGTTCTTTTGGTACAGTGTTTTGGCTCCATGCCATTCTGTATATTTAGTTCTTGTGTTGCCTGCCCCATTTTATGGGAAGTTTAAGTTGGAGAATAAACACCAGCCAGTGTACAAGATAAAAAATTACAAGTGCTTTGCATATCAAGACGGGGGAAAACCTTACTGTAAACTTTACTTTTTTGAGAAAAACAGAACAGTCTCTGTCACTCTCTACATGGCTGACAAGGATATTCTGGTTCCCGTCGGCCGGGGGACCCCCCTGGGAGGGGAGGGGAGGGGGGGGGATCCTGAATGAGCTGGTCTACTTTCTCAACCAATCAGCATATGATTTGAGACAATGGTCCCAGCCCAAAGGCAGAGCCTGATCCAGATTTGAGGAGACAAGAATAACAAATTATCACAAAAAAAGCCTTAAAAAATATAAATAAAAATGAGGAGCTCAGGTGGTCATGCTTTGATGTGCCTGACAAGGCCGTGGTCGTGGACAGCAACAAAGTACATTTACTTGAGTACTGTACTAAAATAGCCTACACATTTTTGAGTACTGTCTGTACTCTACTTGAGTATTTGTTCATTTGGATTCTAGTGAAAGAAGGAGAGAGGGCGAGATCATCATACAGCCTTCGACCTGGTTGAAACCAGGTTGACAAATCCAACAACCAGGTTGGTAAAACAGCGACCTGGGTGGTAAATCCAGCAGAAAACATGAAAGTGTTTCAATGGAATCATTTAGCCACAAGCTCTTGTTAAATCATTCCATGGTTCAATATTTACGACCACTTTCACTTTCAAAAGTTTTTTTCCTCTTCTTTTTTAGCGAAAACAGCAGTTCTACAAGCTCACAGCGCATTGCGATGCGTCGGGGTGTGAGCTTGTAAATCTGCTATTTTTCCGCTATTTTGTGCATCTCCTGTAGGGCATTCATTTACAAAAAAAAGAAAACATAAAAAATATGAAATATGAAGATACAAGGTTTCTGCCTGACGACATATCAGCTACTGTATATCGTTGTTGTCGGGTGGAAACCTTGTATGTCCAAAACCGTTCGTTTTGTATTTATCATTTTAAAAACGATTTCAACTAGTGAAAATGGCTGATCTACAAGAACACAACAGCTCGCATCGTGAGGCGTTGTGTGCTTGTATATCTGCTATCTTCACTAGTTTTGTGCGACAGTCTTTTATTATGAAGCAGCTGGGCTTTACTTTACGGTGACAGTGACAATACAGTATTGTCTGTCAACTGTGCACATGATGATTGAACAACATTATGAATAGCCTATGTATTACTAAATTGATTTCAAGTGCCATACTGACCAAGCAATAGCCTCTCTCTAAAATGAAACTGCGGGGTTATGTATTGTGTGGTCATTCATGAGTTTGTATTGAACACTTTGATGGGAAATAAATGTATAAAAACACATATTCCTCTCACAGTTAGCAAAGGCACAGTTAGCCTTTGTGCTGTGAAATAAGTTTGGTAAACGGACAAGCTTTATATAAATAACCCCAATGTGTCCCATTTTAACCAGCAGCACCCTGGCCCACATTCTGCCTCCTCTGCTCTGACTTGGCCCTGGGTGTTTTACACTGGTTTAAGGTAACTAAGTACTCCTACTCAAGTACTGTACTTATAGTGTAAGTAGAATTTTGAGGTAATTTTAGCCTACTTTACTTGAGTTTCCTATATAACTATTTATCAGTGCTTTACTCCTACTCCGCTACACCTCAGAGGTAAATGTTTTACCTTTTAATCCACTACAGTTAAGAACTAGAACTGCACTCTGTCGAGGTGCCACCTTGCTCTTTGTAGGCCGTGTATGGCCTACTTGTGTGCCAGCAGAGTGCGCCATGATTGCGCTCACCCCTGGCATCACCACCATTTCTGGCAATGACATTGACAGAAATGCTGGCCCCTGATTGGGCTACGGGCTTAAACAAGAAAGGACACCGACATACATACCCAGCTGATCGCAGTACTTGCTCGCTCTGCTTGCGCAAGTGACTAGAAAGATGCTATTGGAAACTGCAAGTGTGGTTACATCACCTTCTCTCTTCACAATGCCTGCTTTATAATGGGGGGAAAGTAATCATTTCCATCTGCCAGTTGAATGTTCTTTTTAAACCCCTGGCTTTATATTTTCACTCATCAGACTCATTGATGACGTCTACGAGCAAAAACCTATGTTTCTATGTCAGCAAATCTGGCTATAGCCATCGTCAAAGAAAAGGTCCTTTTCACTTAAATGGAGCTCAGTTAGTCTGTTCTTGAGAGACTAACTGTATGTCAGTGGTTCTCAAACCTTTTCATGTGAAGGACCCCCAAAATGATATTTATTTGGCCACGGACGCGCATCTCAACATATTTAGTTCCAGGGACCACCCAGAAGCAAAATTTGAGTTACAAACGTTCGCTTTGAAAATACATATATTCAAAGATTTGCACACGTTTTCACGACTTTTTCAAAAATAGCAGATCTACATGCTCGCAGCGCGGCACTCGGTGCCGCGCTGTGAGCTTGTATATCTGCTATTTTTCACTGGTTAAAGCATTCAATAATTCTAGGCCTAATGTCCGTCTGTACCACATGCTGTTTACATTTCTGACTAATAAAGTATTCAATCAATCAATCAATCAATCAATCAATCAATCAATCAAGCACTCAAACATGGTGACAGAGATGTCTGACAGAGATGCTTGTGCTCCCTGGATGTTTGTGGAGGAACCAATCACCTTGCAGCTCCATGGGTCACCATGGCAACAGTCAGCATCCTGTGTGGCGTCCAGAGGAGGAAATATTAATTAATTTACTGATCAAGTATTGTACTTAAAGCACTATGTCACTCTAGTATGTATAGGGTGTGCAACCTTAGTCAATAGGCACGGGTGCCAACATTGGCACAGGGGAGGGTGATCACTGGCACACCGGCAGAAGTGTGAAAGAGAGGATTTATATTTTAAAACCAATTTCTTTTTTTAAACGTGGTCAGTTAAATGAAGTCACCTAATTTACAGAAAATTACATCCTGCACATAATTCTACATTCATTAAAACTCAGAACTCTGACTGGTGAGGGAGTCGGGGAGATAGGTGGATTATAGTCTAATGATTGTTATAACAATGTTCTGCCAATCAAAATGATGGGGTGTCATTAAAATGTATGTTGACATAGCACACTGACTATCTAGACAATAAGAACATGGCACTTAATTTCAAAAAGGTTGCTGACCCCTGACTTATACGTATGGTAAAGTAAGTTAATACAATATAACTTATACAATCGTTATGCTAGAGTATGTTAATACAATATAACATATACAATGTATGGTAGAGTATGTTAATATAATATAACTTATAGAGTATGTTAATACAATATAACTTATACAACATGTATGGTAGAGTATGTTAACCCTTTTTGTGCCTATCCCGAACAAGTTCGGCTTTATTTCAATCCAATACAATGTTTTTTTTTGCTATTTTACTTACCCTGACCTGCTTGTAGAGATGTGGGTGGTCCTGGGTCGTCCTACGCTTTCCAACGAGTGATGCTAGATGGTCCGACGATTTATTCCATTGAAATAAATCGGCGCGACGTATTCCGGGGTGCCTATCCCGTACTAGTCCGGGATATTTAATAAAATGAATTAATTAATCGGAGGCCTCAACGAAGCCCCGGTCTAATTTTCCATCCATGGCCGGGGCCGAGACTCTGTTTACATCGGCCCATAATCGGGCAACGCCACCGTAATCGGGCAACGCCTATACAGAAATGTCTGGCACTCTAGCGGCACCTTGTGGCCCGGGGCACAGAAACAGTTAATACAAAACAACAATTGGGGTGGTTTAAGTATTTTGTCTCCCTGCTCTTCTATTGAGAAATTTAGGTTGTGTCAAAGGTCATGTCTCACCTACCCGGCTCTATTAGATCAATGGTAAAAATGTCAGCACTTTGCAGGAAACAGGGTTCAAATCAAGAGAGATTTACACTTGAGTATTCCAAAAATGTTTTATACGTTTCTCAGAGGCAAATGTTGTACGTTTTAGTCCACTAAAATTATTGTACTGTATATGCTCATAGTCACAACGCATTGCAATGTGACTTTGTGAGCTTGTAGATAGGCTATTTCTATTTTTTATTTGAACATTATTTACACATTCAAGTACTAAAATCATTGGTGGGCAGTGGACAGTTCAGAATTCTGCCTAACAATGGCATAATGCTTTCTCTTCAATTCAATTTCATCCTGCGATGTTTGGCCAATGTGGGATGGCGGTGGGACATGCATACAAACGGACAAAGACAGATGTAGGAGAGGTTGGACCGCTCAAAACACACTCCAGTACTTTAACTCAAGTACATACCCTACTATGGAAGGGACGATATGAAAATGTCACGATTATTGTGACAAAAGAAATCACAATTTACGATATTATCGCGATAATCAAAATCCATTATCCTGCAGGCGGAACATTTGCCAAAAAATAGCCGATCTATAAGCTCACATCACTTCGCAACGCGATGTGTTGTGAGCTTGTAGATCTGCTATTTTTGATGGACATTTACCGTAAATAAGACATTCAATATCTCTATCAAATTTTGATAGAGTGAATAAAAAAGACTATCAAGTACGTATATTATTATACGTATATTATTATTATATTAAGTACCTTTTACCAATTATATAGGGTTTAAGGGGTACTAGATGTGCAGCTCTGCAAATAAAAGGTGAATTGATCCCAGTGCATGACGGAGGACGATATCACAATAAATTAAATCTCCACGATGCGATTATCGTGAGTGTTCTTTATCACGATAAACGATAATATCGCTTATTGTCACCATCCCTATAGTATACAGGCCTACTACTTTCGATTGAGCAACTTTCACTTGTAGTTGAGTAATATAATATTTAATCAGGAGTAACAATACTTTGACACAAGTATTGATTGAGTACTTTTTTCCCCAACCACTGGATACGATCACCTATGGACCGCAGCTTCCATTAATCAGGATTGACTCGGATCGTCTCGAGCGGCGATTAACATCTCTCATCTAAGCGATCTTCCCCCCAAAAAAAAGGAAAGAAAGAAAAACCTGTAATTGGTGTCTAATTTTACCCGTAGCAGAATAGATTGGATGGCCTTCAGAGGGACCCTGGCTGTATTCATTTGCTAATGACAGGCAACATTATTCAAGCAGAATTAGATTAAGCGTGGCCCGCGGGCTCTTTCTATGAGGGTCACGTTAATATGCAGCTTCAACACAACGGCCGCTGTGGATCCTGCCGCTACCGCTGCTGAGAAACCTTGTATCTCCATCATTCAGTTATGTGTGTTTTGTTTCATACATTTTTAAAGGTATGGTAAGTGATACATGTATATTTTTCGGTTAAAAGGTTTAAACTCCCTATTCTGCTAGTAATCTTTGCTATAGAGCAAGGGTCTTCAACAGGGGGTCCGGGACCACTAGTGGTTCCTCAGAGTCATTACAGGGGGTCCTCCAAATCTTTGTGTGATAGAAACCTTTTTTTCTCCTTTTTTTATGTTAACCACTTGAACCCTGGCATCCATATTCGGAGAACTTTAGCCAAAAATAGCAGATCTACAAGCTCACAACACCTCACAGCGTGAGGCGTTGTGAGCTATTTTTGGCAAAGAGGTTTGTAGAGGGGAATAATAGCAGACCAAGTACTGAGTGAAAGGTCAACTTTATTAAGTATTGATGGTTCAATTGGTTAAATATCTGAAAACACAAATTGACATGCATCCAAAATACACTGATGATTGTGCTGTCAAATGATGAAACTTTATGGAATCTACGAAAAGGTTGTGGGGGGTCCCTGCTTCATCTCTCTCTCTCAACTAAGGGGTCCTTGGCATGAAAACGTTGAAGACCCCTGCTACAGAGTGTTCAGTAACAGTCTCTCCGTCTCTCCAGCTCTTTAATATACAGAAATACATTTTTACAGGTGACAAAATGTCACCTGTAAAAATGTGCACATGGGCCATATACAAAATGTGGCCATATTTTTTTATGCCCATATATGGGCATAAAAGGGACAAGGACGGACAGACGACGGACGGGCGAACGGACGGACAGACATGATCTGCAGGTTTTCATACTAAATGTGAAAGCTAAACCAGGTTATTTCTTATGGTGTTCGAGTCGCAATGCGACACGTTGTGAGCATGAAGATCTGCAAGTTTCATAAGATTTGTATATTATATAATATGATAATATGATAACTTCTCCATACTTTTGGTACTTTAAGTATAATTATTTTGATGCCAATACGTCTGTACTTTTACTCAAGTAAAGTACAGAGTTTTTTCTTCTTTTTTTTTTTACTTCTTCCACCACTGAGAGCAACAGTGAGCCTCTGGGTTTTGGACATACCAGGTTTCCACCCGACAGAGGCGGTACGACATGGTGGCCGCTGTGGGACTGGTTGGGCCACAGTGCTCACATCAAGTGTTATTGCACACGCTTGCGGCTGTCGATAATCCACGACATTATGAGGCCGTAAAAACAAAACAAAACAAAAAGATAATAAGGAACGATGTGCCGTGGTGCGTGCATGGGAGAGGGAATTGCTTATTTAAGAGCATAGTTTAAAGGAACATTAGATTAGGCTGAGATTACGATGGCTTGGTCGGTGCTGTCCATCTACCTGACAGGTAGAACTATAGCCACAATTAAGCCATTTAGGAACGCAAATCTGTGTCACTTTAGCTTTGAACCACTTTAACCATTATTTTTTGCTTTAACTATTACACAATAGCAGATATGCAAGCTCACAGCACGGCACTAAGTCTTTGAATATTTTTTACCCGATTCTTCTAAATCAGTGGTTCTTTTCCAGGACCCCCAACATGACATGTATTTGGTGGCGAACCCCCCATCTCAAAATATGTTGTTCCAGGGACCACCCAAAATAGCAGATCTACAAGCTCGCAGCGTGGCACTCGGTGCCGCGCTGTGAGCTTGTATATCTGCTATTTTTCAATAGTTAAAGCATTAAAATAATTCTTGGCCTAAATGGGTTAAATGTCCCCTAGACCTCGATACTGAACCACATTCTAACAATGGATGTAAACCTGGATCAATCATAATGTCCAGAGCGCACCAGGACATGTACATTACGCATGTATCAAAACAGCATCTTGGGTAAGGCTCGTTCTTGTAGAGGAACGCTTGTATACGGTGGAGACGACGGAGGCGCCCCGTCTCAACCGTCCTTGAGCCACGCGAGACACAGCCGAGCGAGCGGCAGCGTTGAGCGTTGACTTGGCGCCGTTAGAAGTTGTAACCCAGGGGGCCAGAATAGTAAATCTTCGTCCCTCCGACTTATGGCCCAAGTGAACACACCGGAGCGCTCCCGACCTCCGGTTCAGCCAATCACAAGCTTCCGTGGGTGGGACTTGCCTTACCCAAGATGCTGTTTTGATGGTTCTCACGTCAAAGATGCATTTTTTACCCCCTTTTTTCTCCCCAATTTAGTCGTACTGCCAATTAATTCCTCTGCACACGCATTCCTGTGTTGTCACTTGTCACTGCTGCATACTGACTCACCTACTGAGCCCCCCACCGGGAGGACGTAGGGCTTTCATAGCCTACTCCTCCCGCCCAACACTCCCCGCTGACAGGTGCCATCCCCCCAGCCCATACATCTTACATGCAGTCATATCACCCTCCCCGCCTCTAACTCTCCTTCCCCGAACACATGCCAATTGTGTTTGTGTAGCTCACAATGCAAAGCGATGCGTTGTGAGCTTGTAGATGTGTTATTTTCAAATTGACAAAGAAGGCCTATAGGTCTGAAGTGGTTTTGTAATAATAAATATCTACAAAGTTTTCAAATAATTATAGTGGCGTAAAAGTAAAATATTTTACTCTGGGATGCAGAGTGGAGTAGAGGTAAAATGATAGAAAACTAGTCCTGTGCCCGGTGGTGTGCACAGGGGTGTGCACATTATCCGAGAGATTGAATGTAGGAGTCTCAGAACTAATGTTGGAGGGCCTGGTGGGCAGATCTTTATGCCCATATATGGTGTTCCATGTTGGAGTGCCCGTTGGGCAGATCTTTATGCCCATACATGGTGTTTCCGTGTCCAGGCCAATCTGTGATATCAGTACTATGAGTATGATGTCAGAGTACAATGTGATGTCAGCATGCAGACAGACAGTTACCATGGCGGCAAAACTATGCAGTATCAGTGATGTCAGCATGCAGATGGTCAGACGGACGGACGGACAGACAGACATTCGCTAAATTAATCGCTACCAAAGGTCGCATTTACCCTGAGAAATCTCGTAGCTTGTCTGACTGTCTGTACAGGACATGATGTCACGTGATGTCAGTGAGTCACAGTGACGTGGCACAGAATGACTCATACAGTATATCGTCGTTGTCGGGTGGAAACCTTGTATGTCCAAAACCGTTTGTTTTGTATTTATCATTTTAAAACGATTTAAACTAGTGAAAACAGCCGATCTACAAGCACGCGAGGCGTTGTGTGCTTGTAGATCGGCTGTTTTCACTACTTTTGTGCGACGGCCTTGGATGATGAAGCAGGGCTTTATTTTGCGAAAGAACGTACACATTTGAAACTTGGAGATACGAGGTTTCCACCCGACAACGACGATATGCACCCTGAGGTCGCAAGTCACCCTGAGGTGTCTTACTAGTAGTTAGATTGGAAGTACTCCAGGAAAGTAAAAAAATACCTAAACATTGTACATTACTTGAGTAAATGTGCTTACCTTCCACCACTGTACTCAAGCAAATGTAGCTACAGTATTTGAGTAGTAAAAGTAAATGTAGTTGTTATTGTCCACCGCTGCCTACCTCTGCTTGACTGATTGGAGCCATTCTTCAGTCTGTGAGCCTCACAAAGAAGAGCAGAATGGAGCTGTCTGCACTGCTCTGCAGGGCTTGATTGGACCAAAGAAACACCCCTGGAGCTTTGATTGAACAATCCCTGTTCCTACAATGTCTCTCTCTCTCATCCGACAAGAATGTTCTTTTTCTTTCATTTTTTCCTACATCTTACGGGAAGCTGTTGAAAGGAAATTTGAGTATAATTTGCAGCGGTTTGGGTTGAAACCTTGTATGTCCAACAGGGGTGTCGCACCAAATTCTGGGCCCTGGGTACAAGGATTCACCGCGGGGCCCCTGTGCTTTAACTATTGAAAAATAGCAGATATACAAGCTCACAGCGCTGCGAGCATGTAGATCTGCTATTTTTGAAAAATCTTGAAAGTCTTTGAATATTTCAAATCCTTCTGAGCTTTTTGAAAAACCTATGTTTCTATGTCAGTGGAGCTCAAACCTTTTCATGTGAAGGACCCCCAAAATGGTATGTATTTGGCCACGGAACCCCATCTCAAAATATTGAGTTCCAGGGACCCCCCAGAAGCAAAATTTGAGTTACAAATGTTCGCTTAAAAAATACATATTCAAAGATTTGCACACATTTTCACGACTTTTCAAAAATAGCAGATCTACAAGCTCGCAGCGCGGCACTCGGTGCCGCGCTGTGAGCTTGTATATCCGCTATTTTGGAAAAGTCGTGAAACCTTGGGCCCTAGTAACTCAGTCCCACTTTCCTACCCCTTGTGACGCCCTGATGTCCAAAATAGTTACCTTTCAGGAAAAAAAAATAGCCTGTGTTTCGATGTAGTTCTTATTTAGTCACAAGCTCTTGTTAATACTTATCAAAACCCAGAGACTTAATCACTTTCACTTGAAAAGTCAAAATAGACTGTTTGCAAGCTCACTCAGAGCTGCGATAAATCGTATATTTTCTCTCATTTTCAATTGGCTAGTTTCAATACGTTTGTGCGATACTCTTGTAAGACAAAGTAGGGCATTAAATTACAAAAGAAAATGATTATAATAGAATACTTCTTGGGAAAATGTCCGGCTTGTTACCGTTCTGATCTCAGATCGCTGTTGTTTTCTGCAACACTGATGTATTCCTTTGTCAAATAAAGCCGGGACTTCAATAACTTGAGAGGCAGGACAGGAGCCTGCCATAAGTCAGTGTGTGATGATGACAGGGATTCAATCTGCCACGGCGGGATTGAATTGGCTCTCCACACGCCAGGCTGAGGGAAATTCTATAGAAATGCATCTCAACTGAACGTCCTCAAATGAAACCTTGTTCCGAATGTCAGAACGAGTCCACATAAATACACACTAACCTTTAACAATGGTTGTTTCTCAAACATTTGTCACAGTACTGTATGTGTTTGGTCGAGCTAGGGCCCCCATCTGAAAAGATTTTGCACCAGGGTCTGCCATAAGAGAGAATTGTGTTCCAAAATCATTCAAAAGTTTTCACAAATTAAAAAAAAAAAAACTTTCTCCATTTTGACTAGGCGAGGTATAAAATAGAGTTTAATTGATTGTGATGCTATATTAAATTATTTTGCTGGTATCCCCCCGGAACCACCGGCCATATTGTTAAGAAATTCCTACTAATTACCAATAGGCTATATTAAGAACAGCATTCTGCATTCTGGTCAAACAGAGTTAAGGCCTGCTCCATACTATCTCCGACCACCACATTTTTTGTCTGAAAGGTCCGGTTCAACAACAAAATTACATCACTCGCAACTTCTGAAGTAGAGTTCGGAAGTTCGGTGGTCCGAGTCAGTATATGGACAGCCCTTCAGGGTGCTGCTATTGTGCATGTTGGCTCACTGGGCAGGCTCTGCTACACTACATGCAACTGCAGGCTTACTTAGTAACACTGACAAGACCTGTGAAGGTGGCCCAATTTCTTGACATTATGGTTATCATGGGGAAAGGCTTGATATTTCTACGTGTCATTAGTTCGACTAAGGGCTAGGTTTAGGCATAGTTTCACTGAGGTTGGGGTTAGGGTTTGGGTTAGGTTTAGGCATAGTGGCACCCTAACATTCATCTGGTTAGTATTCACCAGTGTCGGCAGGTTAGCATTTCACCAGGTTAGCATTCCCGTTATCATGCATATTAGAGCCTATTTGGTGCTGAGCTCTATACTGTTCTCTTTGGCCGGCTTTACACTGCAGTCAAATCCAGCCCAAATCCGATTTGTTCTCAAATCTGATCTTTTGGCCCGACTTTTCACACTGCATTTGCAAGTGACACAGATCTGATCTGTGCGTTCAGACAGCGTTAGCCCAAAGCTGCCCTGCGGCGACATGTATGCTTTGGTTACCGTGGTAACGACGTAGGCGTCATGACGTTACGTCACTACGTCGACGCTGGTTGATTACGTTCTGATTACGTTCAGGAAATGCGACATAATAGACCATAGTAAACACACGTTAATATTGTTTTTCTCTCTTCTTTTCTTTACTCTTGTGTTTCGCTCTTCTCTCTCGTTTTCACTGTTTAGCTCACGTGTTTTCTCTCTTCTCTTTTGTTTTTCTCATGTGCACAGTGCGCCGTAATCAAATAGTAAATACTCGCGCTCTGTAATGATGTAATTTACAGCCGCGATCGGGTCGCGCTGCTCGCGCAGCAAGTGACGCTTGGGCCAGTTTGATGTGACTTGAATGTGACCTGCATATAAGTCAATGGGGTGGATGTGGTTGCTGCTTTCAGACTGAGTCAGATGTCCTCAGATCCGATATGGATCGGATTTGAAACTACCTCTGGATGTGGTTTTTCAAAATCGGATTTCATGTGATCTGAATGTGACATGTTTGGATTTAGACTATTTAAAAAAAATCGGATTCCACTTTTGAAGTGACTCAGATCTGATTCAGGCTAGATTTCAGTGGCAGTGTAAAGCCGGCCTTAGTTGCCTTGAGTTTTCATCCTCGCTCTCCATAGAGTGGACTCACCTGCTGCGAAGTGCCAGCTGTGCCTAGTTTACTAACAAGCTCCAGAGACCTAAAAAGTCTGCCTGAGGAATTCATTCTGTGTTGCTTTGTTCTTGTTTGTTGCCCGTCTTGTTGCTTGTCAAAATGTTCTATTAGTTGGTAGTGGAGTGATGTTTACTTGTTGTATCTTAGCAGTCCAGGGTTGTGTTTGTCATGCGTGCAGGAGTGTCGCACCAAATTCTGGGCCCTGTGTACTTTAACTCGGTGCCGCGCTGTGAGCTTGTATATCTGCTATTTTTGAAAAATCGTGAACATTTGTGCAAATCTTTGAATATTCCAAATCCTTCTAAGGTTTTTTTATAAACCTATGTTTCAGTGGTGCTCGAACTTTTTCATGTGAAGGACCCCCAACATTATATGTATTTGGCCACAGACCCACATCTCAAAATATGTAGTACCAGGGACCCCACAGAAGCAAAATTTGAGTACAAATGTGTCAGCTATGTTTATTATGAAGAGGCTACACGCAAACTTGGACCAGTATGCAAAATCATAACAAACGGCTGACAGCATGGTCCAAGTCTTTTCACTGTAAACTCGCTGTACATGCGTCAAAGCAACATGGTCCAAGTATGTTTGGGATTTTATGATTAGGTTTTAACATACAGTCAGTGTTTTCATTGCACATTACATTAACAAATAAAGATCAGTATTATAAAGAAAAACGTTTTTCAATCAAAGAAAAGTCTTGGTCTTGTCATGAAAACAGTCCTTGTACAGAAACATTAATGACCCCTCAGTCTGACATGTGTCTAAGTGCCTGCGTGTAAACATATTGACTTTGTAACGTCAGTAAGAAAATGCTCAAATGATTCCACAAACCAACAACATAAACCGCATAAACCCTGATTCAGTTTATTTCATTTTGTGAATGTTTTTGGTCAGGTATAATAAGACCTAAACAAAATACATAAGACAGAGAAACAGCAGCTGGAGCAAATCGATAGGAATTAGAGACCTTTATTTTGGGTGGAATGATCACAAGGTAGTAAAAATCCATCTTTAAATAAACTAAGGCACTCTACTACCACAAAAAAAACTGAAAAATAATAATACTTCAAATATTTAATCAAGAATATTTACAAAACACACTGGCATTGGTTTTGGCTTCAAATCTCTGGCAAAGGCTTTAAGTTGAAAGGTATAGCGAAGAAAAGGCATTTAAAAGTGTTGATACATGGGTGCCTCGATTTTTTTGCTTTTTCATCACGATTTCTCTTCGACTATTATGCAACAAATCCAATTAGCACCTTCTTCCACTCTCGTTTCTCCATCCCGCTGCAATCATTAGCACTCCACACTCCAACCGCTCGTTCCCCTCGGGGGAAAAGAAGAGATGTTTGCAAGGAGCTTTATCTAGACAATAGCTAAGCCATTTCAAAACACATCTCTCACACACACACACACACACACACACACACACACACACACACACACACACAGCGCACACACACACACACACAGCGCACTCGCTGTACACATGGCAGTGGTGGAAGTACGTACTTTCTTTTTTTCTTTTTGTATGGGTTGCGACAGGTAGATCTGCTATTTTCCGCTATTATTTATATCTTTTCAAAGTTTCTGGAAAATCGTATGATTTTGGCAAAGAAAGTCTACTTGGCAAAGAAAGTCTACTTGGTAGTTTATACTTTTGAATACTTACACACGGTGATAGAAAGTGGATCGTACCGCAGATACTTACTGTACATTACTTTACAAAACGTGATTTGAGCGGCGCTATAACGGTAAGATCGATTAGTCTCGAAGCCCGATGAATATGTAAAGGTGAATTCAAGGAATGTTCTATCCTTAAAGTTGGCGTCAGTGATATTCTTATTTGTTTTTGAATAAATGATTACTATCAGAATATAGAGCTTTTTTCAAACAATGAACATTTTGATTTAACAGAAAAAAATATCACTTACAGCGCCTTTACTTTGAAATATTGTTCAGGATCCCCTCCACCCCCCCTACTGTACCTTTATATACAACTTTTACCATTAAATCAAACACATTTGAATACATTTTTATACAGTATTATGAATGGTATAAAATCTACACTCACGCTGGTTTCACATACTGTTAAACGTCTCTTTTCTTTTCTCTTCTTACACAGGCTGCCCTGGTTATGAAATCTGTATGACAGAAAAGAGAGAAACTCAACTACAAACAACAGTTTAATAGCCCTAAATCGGTGGTTCCCAACCTATGGTCCGGGGGTCCACTTGAGGCCCCCAAATATTTTATGTCAAAGCTATAGACATATAACACAAAGATTTTATTGTTAATATAAAAGAGTGGTGGAGGAGAAGAAGAAGTCATTGTAAAGGTTGAGAACCTCTGTCCCTAAATCAGGGGTCTTCAATGTTTTCAGGCCAAGGACCCCTTAGTTGAGAGAGCAGCCTTTTCATAGATTCCATATATTTTCATCATTTGACAGCACAATCATCAGTGTATTTTGGGTTCATGTCAATTTGTATTTTCAGATATTTAACCACTTGGGCCGTCATTACTTAATACACTTGACCTTTTACTCTGTACTTAGTCTGCTCTTTTTCCCTTCTACACCAAACCTCTTGCCGAAAATAGCCGATCTACACAGCTTGTAGATCTGCTATTTTTGGCTACAATTCTCAGAATATGGACACTAGGGTTCAAGTTGTTAATATAAAATGGATTGGAAGATTTGGAGGACCCCCTGTAGTAACTCTGAGGACCCCATAGGGGTCCCGGACCCCCTGTTGAAGACCCCTGGCCTAAATGTTATCAGAAACCCGTAGCCGACTGGATCAACTGAAGTGGGCTCAAGCGAATGCCCAGAAGATGGATTCTGTTTTCCCCTTTTCAACCTTCAAGCATGTCTGTTTCGGGCACATCAGGTGGAATTGGTCAAACATTTTCAAGCATTTTTTTATTTTATTTTTTATTTTTTTCCTGTGGTTAAGTGGCGTATGAGTGATTAATAATTCCGATGTCATTCTCAACCGATCTGTCTTTAAAGGACCATCTCTTCCATGTTCTATCTTATCTTCATGTAATTGGTCCTCACCAGAGCAATTCTATTAGAGAGAATCGCGCCACTGCCAGGTCTTCTACATACCGTTGTTTCCTTTTGAGATTGGCTTATTTTTCCTCTCACTCACGTCACTTTGTCTGCTGACCTCACTGAGCAACGAAAAAAAAAAAAAAAAAAAAAATTAAAAAAAAAAACAATTCACAGGAGGCAAGCAGTGATCACCCCCTGATGTGCACTGCAATGTAGTTTCAAATGCACCGCTTTTTTGAGAGTAAAAAAGAAAAAAAGACCCGTGTGACATGTGTGATCTTGGTAGGTTGCCCCAGGAAATGTGCCAATCTCAACTGGAAACAACTGTACACATCTATTGGCGAATAGTGACAACGCGCGAACCGGAAGTTTAAAGAATGCATTGGAGTTCTATGAGGGAAAAGTGACATTTCGAGTTAGATGAACCATGTGACCTGTGCTGTTTCTGACCACGCAGCATTGGCAGAACTCTCTAATACAAGGCTCTGGTCCACTCCTCACTAATGCTCATTATAATATGGGTACCATCTTTTGTTGGCAGTTCAGAAACCTGCCTGTCAGGCTTAGGCAGGTTTGGTGATTTTTGTTTTATTAATGCAAATAAAATGGCTTCTATTTCAACAATGCTAGCCTTCCAGGAAGAGAAAGGCTGCATGTAGTTTCTATTAGCTTGTAATCCCCATCAATGATGTCGCTGGTAGCTCAGGTTTCTTAGCTGTCCACGGCCCTCCAATGAGAAACAGAGTGAGTAGACAGAAAGTGACATCTTGCAATGAGTATCGGTGAGGAACACTTATATGCAGATAAGGTTGATTTAAGGTCCTTTAATCATCGGCCCATCTCTCTAAAGCAAAAAGGCCCGCCCTTGGAATGGTTCCACCCGTCCACGGAATGGTTTGACCCGTCACAGGCAGAACAGTTATTTCCTGAGAGAAGCGAAAGGAAATTATAATACACGCACACACACACACTCATGCATGCATGCATGCATGCATGCATGCACGCGCGCGCACACACACACACACACACACACACACACACACACACACACACACACACACACACACACACACACACACACACACACACAAACACACACACACACACACACACACACACACACACACACACACACATGCACACTTCTGGGCTTTAGAGGTCCCACAGGGACAGACAGACAGACAGACAGACAGACAGACAGACAGACAGACAGACAGACATCTCCCTCTGCGTCTGTCTGTCTGTCTGTCTGTCTGTCTGTCTGGCTGGCTGGCTGGCTGGCTGGCTGGCTGGCTGGCTGGCTGGCTGGCTGGCTGTCTGTCAGCTGCTCTTTGCTGTGACAGGCACACACAGACCTCTCCCCGGCATGAGACCGGCCGCCCGGAAGGGGAGGGTGCGATGGAAGGATGAAGGCAACCATTTAGTGTCCTAACAATGTTACTTTTGAGGAAATTGTGGGAGGAAAGAATAACGTGTGTGCAGATTTGTATTAGAAACAAAACGAGCACACTGACTCAGCCTGTACGGGTGCACCACGACGGCTCACAAAGATTCACAATGAGAAAATAACTGCCAACACTCCGAAGGGATGCGTATAGCGTTGTTATGACACACATTACTCCGACGGCGCGTTCGACTGACTCTCCCCATTACCGTGACCGTTGGCAGCCAATTCTTTGGGTACCATTAAAACAATGATGGCGACACCCATACAAGGGCGAAATAAGCTTCATTTTCGCAGCATAGAAACCAATGGGTTCCCACCGTTTTTACAGTCTATGAGTCAGAGTAATGAGACGTCGGACCTTCGTATTCCTCCCGCTCCGAAGTCCTTCCAGTCATTTTCATTCATAGAGGCACAAACAGCGTACATGCGTCTCAGCATCAAGGCTTCCTCAACGTCTAGGTCAGGGATTTTCAAACTCTTTTGACTCAGGGCACCCCTGTAAATAACTTTTTCATAAACGGCACCCCTGAATTACACTGTTCATTTTTTTAATCATATTACGCGACGTACATATGCAACTCTTCCACCTGAGATACGGTAGGCTATGTCACGGAGAAATATCTGTTTCCATCAGAACTGACTGAAAATAACTTTATACTTGACAATTAAGCACTTGAACTCCAGCATCCATATTCTGGGGGAAAGGTTCACCAAATATAGCCGATCTACAAGCTCACAAAGCGTCACAACATGACGCATTGTGAACTTGTAAATCCACTGTTTTTGGTGAAAAAGTTGGCTACAGATTTTAAAAGAACTCATCGAGTACAGTACAAATCAAGTCACCCACTTTGGGAAGACTATACACACTGAGGAAGGCTTTGACGCAGAAACGCGTTAAAAGTATGCCAGAAGGACTTCGGAAGCGCTGGCTATTATGTGCAGATTTGTAAAACACGCACATCCCCACACATACGCTCTAGTATTCGTGGAATTAAATTCAACATACAGTATTTCAACATTTTTACAGCATGTGAAAGACCTTGAATCTGAAAGACAGTTCTGAGGGGGAGGAGAGTCCCTGGTGTCTCAGACAGTACATAGAAATTGGCAACTGAAGGAGAATTGATACTTTTTCACGTGACCGCAGCACTCAACGGAAATTACGTATTTTCAACCGCGTCAAAACTTTCTTTCTAAGGCAAAGACACTCTCAACAAACAACTGATGATGATCACACACAGGATGTAACAACTGCACACGCACACACACCGATTGATATTGAAGGAAACATGTCGTTTAGCACCTTTGTTTCATCATGTACACACAGGTAGAATACTGTTGATTGGCACGTTAATTCATTAATTGAAGAACTGACACTTAAGTTTCCCCCGTGAGATGTTGTGATCGCTTCACAACCAAGGCTGGTGAACCCCCGACACCACAATGTTTACTAGTTCAACACATTTGAAACATACTGTAGTACTAATGTTGGACACCGCATTTGCTGCAAACACAGTAGAGCCAGAGCGATGTAGCGACAATAACGATACATTGGCTATTATTTTGACTTTTTTGATGAAGAAGTCTGTATCTGAAATTGTGCAGCCGATGCATCCCGATTTCAGTCTGGCGTCGCTGTCCGCTAAAGTTTTAGATTTTGATTTGTATCAATAATAGCTAATAGCAGCTTGTACTCAGGCCGAAATCATAACTTTTTCAAATCTATTATAAATCGAGGTTGACCTTTTATGGGTCAAAACATCAGTAATTGGTCCGGGACTCTCCTACTATATCGGGATCGCATCGGATCCGATAATCAAGCATCGGTCCGTCTCTACATCACAGACATCAGCCGCTCTATTAAAGCAAAGCGGTGAAGACAGTGGTTCTCTAACATTGTTAATGGACCCCCGGTTTGATATGCATTAGTCCAGGGACCCCCAATTCAATAGGATTTTATTGTATCTCCAGTATCCTATTCTACATTTCATTTCATTGTTATTTAACTCTGAAAGTGCTCTCAGAGTTACAGATGGCAAGGGTCCAAGTTGGTTCGTACATATCAACATTCTGGGGAACCCTTCGAACCCCCCAGACCCCACTTTGAGAACCACTGGCATAAAAATAAGAAAGAAATCACAATGCTTTATCGGGTTCCATACAACTAGGACGTTCTCTCCCTCGTCGGAACTCCGCAGGGGGATTTGGCTTCCACGACATAACCGCCAAGTATGCAACGATCCCAAACAATTGGCCCCCAATTGCAAGAGAAAAGCCCCCCCCCCCCCCCCCCCCCCAACAGTGGCTCAGAGGTATAGAACCCGTCATTAGAACACAGAGGTTTCCCAAAGGTTTCCTAGTTCGATCCAGGGCTCCCCCAGAGTTAATGTCGAAGAGTCCTTGAGCAAGACTCTGAACCGCTCCCGTGTGAGCAGGTTGGTGCCTTGCATGGTTTCCTCCGCCATCGGTGATACGAATGTGTGTGTGAATGGGTGAATGTTGCGCACAATCTCTGTAAAGCGCCTTGGATAAAGGCATTTACCCCCCTCCCCTTCAATCCAGCCAATAATCGAGCAGCGGGGGGGGGGGTGTTGCTAGCTGCGGGTGGCGGCCCACATTGCTAGCTTACACGGGCGTGGTCCTCCGGTTGGCGCCGTCCTTCAGGTCGTTGGCAAAGCAGTTGCGCACCTGGAGGAAGTCGGCCCGGTCCTCGTGCTCGGGGCTGTAGGCGTTCTCCACGCTGCCTTCCCTGCCGATGGCGTACAGCGACAGCTCGCCGCCGGAGGACAGCGGGACCTTGGCCGTGGGCGTGCCCGGCCCGGACGGGCCCCCCGCCTCCTCCGTGGAGTGGGAGCTGGAGTGCGAGGTGGTCCGCCGGCGGTAGCGGAAGCTGGGCATGCGCGAGTACGGCGAGGCGGAGGAGAGCGAGCGGATGAAGTCGCGGCGCGCGCGCCAGCGAAACTCCTTGTTCTTCTCGATGTAGATGTTTACGGCCAGCACGGCCACGGTCTCGGCCACGATGAAGGAGAGCGCGCCGAAGTAGAAGGACCAGCCGTACGAGTAGGTGTACTTCTTGTCGTCGTCGCGCTTGTCGTTGGGGTCGCCGGCGTTGCTGGAGATGTAGACGATGATGCCGATGATGTTGCTCAGGCCTGGGAGGGGAAGACGGACAGACAGAGAGATGACGAGAGAATTACATTCATTCAGCCCCGACTGAGGCCGGTTTTTGGTATAGTTTTTGAATCAATTTGAAAAGCGTGTTTGTTTGTTTGTTTCTACAACAGAATTTCTGATTGAGCAGTGAGTTTCAATGCTAAAGAAACATTCCAACACCCAAACTTGTTTACTCCACGCTCGCTCCTCCAACTTAAACCGTAAATTGTTCCCAAAGCAAAAATGTACCATACATTTTTGCTTTTGGAGGAGCAGGACCAGGGGGAGAGAGAGTGAGCTCTCCGAGCCGCTTGCTGCGTCAAGCAGCGAGCGTACAACCAGCGGTCACTCCAGCCTTGTCTGGTTCCCCTCGCCGGAAGTGTTGACTCACTGACTATCTGTTTTGCTAAGGGATGGAGCGTCTCCTCGGGCTGTGTGGACGTGGAAACCATGACTACACATGCCTGGGAGATGGGCTCTAAAAGCCGCGCTGCGTCGCAGACTTCAAAAACATCCGATCCGCTCATATCCCAAGGAGTAAACACAGTGTGTGCATGCCTGTGTTGAACGGTAGATACCTATTTCCTACCACGAGGGAAATTCTGTATTTTCAGCCCAACCCAGCTGATTCTACAAGCTACAGCACAAGTTGTGTAGCCTCGCAACAGCCAGACTCTCCAAAAGGAGAGTCTGGGAGTTCTCCATAGACGATGCATTACGCGATGACGTAGTTACTCACTTTGACTGACAGGTCCATTCAGTAGTCATCAGCGCATCAAAACATCGTCGGGAGAACATCAAATTCTGTCTTTTCTAGACAGAAATTGCAAGAAGGTGCAAACTGTTGTTCGTTTTTAAGTTATGAGATGCCGTTGATTTCAGATAAAACTTCGCTTAATGCAGCTTTTATTTGCGATTTGTGAACTCGCATCGGACATGGGGTCCGCCATGTTTGTTTACAAAATGCGAGAGCTGTAGCAGCCGCTCGACCAATCAGGAGCGGTCTGAGGCGGGTTCGCTCGAAATGCAGCCTTTTGATTGGAAATTGAGAACCTAAATTCTCATAAAGAGACTCGATGGGAGGGACACCAGACCAAGAAAGGAAGCACATTGGTGATGGCGTAACTCGGGATGGCTTGCGAGGCTACAAGTTGTGTGCTTGTAGATCTGCTATTTTAACTAGTCTTGTGCGACAGTCTTGTATGATGAAGCTGGGCTTTACGAAAAAACATACAAATTTGAAACTTGGAGATAGTACGAGGTTTCTGCCCGACAGTGACAACATTATGGGTGCGTGTGCATGTGTGACAGGTTTTACTGGAATGTGGCTGCCAGTAAAACCTGCTTGATTCCTCCGGAATCGCATCTAATCCTCACCTCCGTGCTCTGATGCGGGACTGATCCGCGAGTGAGTGACTTTTTTTTGTGTTTTAATGTACTGTACGATTGCCGTTTTGGGCTTTCTCAGCAGAGCTGCTTTTTTCTTAGATGTCAAAATAAAATCAATCAATGATGACAGAGTGAGGCTGCAGTTAGTCAGCTTCTAGGTAAATGACCCAGGGAAAGGTCACCGCAGGTCACAGAGCACTCATTGTATGTGTGGCGTAAGTTTGTATCATTACACCATGGTAATGTTGGTAGGTTAATTGCTTTCCTAGAGGTTACTTGTGGGTCGGTTGGGTTTTTATTTAAAACAATCTATATGTAATGTAATGTTATTTGTACAGGTTATTGACCCATCCTGCATTTGTTCTGAACACTTGCTGTTTTACAGTAATAATCTGTTGAGCCTACAGTTCAGTAGTTTAAATAAGTTTAAAAACTATTTGATTTAGCAGTGTAATTTTAGCTGTTGTATTTTCGCAGTTTACCATGAGAAATGTCACAGCTTGTCCGTGTCTGTGTAGAAGTTAGACGTGTGTGTCCACATTTTAAAGGTCTATGGGTTTGCTGCTCTGACATCATGCTCTGATGTCACTGTGATGACAAATCTGGCACATCTTGTCCACGTATCTGTAGGTCACGCCTGACACTGTGGTTCCCTTGACACATCACTGTGACATCACAGGTGACATTGTCTATGTAAAAGTCCATATATGGGTATTCCCCCGAATCCCTTTTATGCCCATATATGAAGAAGTCCCTTCGTTTTTTACATAATTATCCATTTTAGTGTAGAAACAGGAACCTGATTTGACTCCTCCCCTTTCTTAGTCAACTTGTTTAGAGCAGTGCTATAAGAATCTCGGTTACACATCTCCAGAATCTCTTCTTGAGAATAGATTATCATCATGGTGACGGGTTGGTTCATAATGAAACAAGCTCTCTCTCCCCCTCCCTCTCTCTCTCTCTCTCTCTCTCTCTCTCTCTCTCTCTCTCTCTCTCATGGTGTCATGGAAGGTGCATCCAAGAATCCAAGATGTGAGGAGGAGGAAGACTGGAAGAGACACGATCTGTGGTGAAGGTATTTTAGCACCACAGTGGTGTCACAGCGAGCTGTCTTTCACC
>NC_137813.1:11723807-11753807 GCF_963921795.1 Nannobrachium achirus | reverse complement strand
GTTAATACCTCTGAAATGACAAACTAAACATTGGCCAAATTGTCAAATATTAGAGAAATTGTGAAAATAGCAGATCTACATGCTCACAACGCCTCACAACGCTATTCGATCGGCTATTTTCACAATAGAATCGTGTTATACAAAATTCCTCAACTCTTAGTACTCGTCAGGGTGAGGGGTCCCCAGTTCAAATATGATTATTTCGGGGGTCACGGTCTGTAAAGGTTGAGAACCACTGGCATACACTGCCTGTCTTTGGGCATTGCGCATAGGAGTAAGCGACTCGTTATTGAGCTGAATTATTGTTATATAGTCCTGGAAATCGGGTTAAATATTTTGGAAAAGTTTTGGAAAAGTTTTGGAAATAAATTGGTAAAGATGTGTGGGAACCCTGAAACTGATTGGGCAAAATGGGACAAAAATCCAGTTGAGTTCTGCAAAACTATAATGTGGGTACAAAGGAAAAGCCCAAACTCTGCATGCAAGGCTGAATTAGGCCAATATCCTTTACTTTTAAAGGTACAAAAATGATCTATTAAATTCTGGAGCCATATTAAAAAAAGTGACCCCTGTAGCATTATTTGCAAGACACTTCCGGTTAACAGCAGACATACAAGCTTACGTCGCGTCGCAGATGCAACCGTTGTGAGCTTGTAGATCACTCTCGGCTGCGTTGCCGGAAGCTGCCTGCGCAATGCACAATGGGATGTTGGAAAGTTGTGGATAAAGCCCTTGCCTACCAAGAGTTGAACATACAAAGGAGCCCTTTCAGTGAACTGGTCATGTAGCTGACCTTTTACCTTGGCACCTGACATCACAAACCCCAGCCAGCCTCACTGTAGCTACAAAATCACTCAGAAGATTAGACCTAACCAAATTATAACTAGAGAGAGAGAAACATATTGTTGCTGTCGGGCAGAAACCTTATCTTCATAATTATTACTTTTTGTGTTTTATTTTTTCTTTCTTTTTTTTTTTCAGGGATGTAGCTTGTTAATTTGTATTAACAATGTGCACCTTATCGATCCTGCTTATTGAGCCGGGCTTTTATCGAGCCCACTATTGAGCGTTTTCTAATATTTTATGGAAAGATGTGAGACGGCAAATTCTGAACAGAACTGGTATCTTTTATTATTGGCCAGTAGTTGTGACTGTGATATTTTGCCTATCATTAAAACAACCTTTCATTAATGTGCAATAAGTGTTAAAATGCTTTATGTTAGGAATAGTACTGTAATCAGTTCTTGATCGCATCTTGTCTTGATTGTTTAAACATGATGTCATGGAACGCTATATGCTCGATAACAGGCTTGATAAGCCTAAAGCTTATTGATACCGGGTACTCAATAAAACATGTTAGCGAGTATGTAACAATGTTTCAAGCTCCATCCCTAATCGATCATAGGCCTACTACAGCGCCACACAAAAGAATCATAAGTAGCAGATCCACAAGCTCAAAACTCTGCATGAAAAAGCGACGTGTTTCGAGCTTGCAGATCTGCTACTTTTACTGTTTTTGAATCGGGTTAAATATTTTGGAAAAGTTTTGGAAAAGTTTTGGAAATAAATTGGTAAAGATGTGTGGGAACCCTGAAACTGATTGGGCAAAATGGGACAAAAATCCAGTTGAGTTCTGCAAAACTATAATGTGGGTACAAAGGAAAAGCCCAAACTCTGCATGCAAGGCTGAATTAGGCCAATATCCTTTACTTTTAAAGGTACAAAAATGATCTATTAAATTCTGGAGCCATATTAAAAAAAGTGACCCCTGTAGCATTATTTGCAAGACACTTCCGGTTAACAGCAGACATACAAGCTTACGTCGCGTCGCAGATGCAACCGTTGTGAGCTTGTAGATCACTCTCGGCTGCGTTGCCGGAAGCTGCCTGCGCAATGCACAATGGGATGTTGGAAAGTTGTGGATAAAGCCCTTGCCTACCAAGAGTTGAACATACAAAGGAGCCCTTTCAGTGAACTGGTCATGTAGCTGACCTTTTACCTTGGCACCTGACATCACAAACCCCAGCCAGCCTCACTGTAGCTACAAAATCACTCAGAAGATTAGACCTAACCAAATTATAACTAGAGAGAGAGAAACATATTGTTGCTGTCGGGCAGAAACCTTATCTTCATAATTATTACTTTTTGTGTTTTATTTTTTCTTTCTTTTTTTTTTTCAGGGATGTAGCTTGTTAATTTGTATTAACAATGTGCACCTTATCGATCCTGCTTATTGAGCCGGGCTTTTATCGAGCCCACTATTGAGCGTTTTCTAATATTTTATGGAAAGATGTGAGACGGCAAATTCTGAACAGAACTGGTATCTTTTATTATTGGCCAGTAGTTGTGACTGTGATATTTTGCCTATCATTAAAACAACCTTTCATTAATGTGCAATAAGTGTTAAAATGCTTTATGTTAGGAATAGTACTGTAATCAGTTCTTGATCGCATCTTGTCTTGATTGTTTAAACATGATGTCATGGAACGCTATATGCTCGATAACAGGCTTGATAAGCCTAAAGCTTATTGATACCGGGTACTCAATAAAACATGTTAGCGAGTATGTAACAATGTTTCAAGCTCCATCCCTAATCGATCATAGGCCTACTACAGCGCCACACAAAAGAATCATAAGTAGCAGATCCACAAGCTCAAAACTCTGCATGAAAAAGCGACGTGTTTCGAGCTTGCAGATCTGCTACTTTTACTGTTTTTGAATTTGAATCCTGAAAAGTAAAACTTTTGGACATAATTGAGGTTTCCACTCTACTCTACATGGTACATTTCTAAACCTTCTGATAGGATATATATGGTTGAATGTCGGTGATTCTCTCATCTCTCATCGTTTTTAAAAACCAAAACAAGATGTGTCTCCTACACCAACGCAGCAACATTTTCTGGATCAGGGCCCACTTGAAAATCTCCAAAAACAAAAGCATTTTATGCCCACAAATGCTTTTGTTCAGACAAATAAAATAATGATGGTTAACACAGTGGCTGAGTGGTGCAGATGGCTGGACTGGAAGTATCAGGGACCCCCCAGAAGCAAATATTTGAGTTGCAAATGTTACATTTAAAATATATATAGCCTATTCAAGGATTTTCACAAAACAACCACAGTTTTTCCAAAAATAGCAGATCTACAAGCACGCACCGAGTGCCGCGCTGTGAGCTTATATGTCTGCTATTTTGTAATAGTTAAAGCGTAAAATAATGGTTAAAGTAGTTAAAACTTTCCAGGTCTTAAATTGTTGATCAAACAATCACTTGTGTTCCGTCTTGGAGCAACGGAAGTAACACAGACAGTTACTTTATGTTTGTATGTTTTCTCATGCCAATAAAGCTCCTTTGAATTGAAATTGTATCAGTATCACAATGAAAACTAACTTTTTCAAGATTTTAATGAAAACAATGAATGACTTTCTGTTGTGCTATCATTAAAATCGTTGTGTTTCGGCGCCTATATTTGCAGGGTCCACTCGCAATATCTTCTCAGCCGTCCAGTGGGCCTCGGCCCTTATTCAGGTTGAGAGGCGATGTTGTCCTATACACCCACTCTGCCCTGTGGTACACCAACCAACTCCATCAGCTCAAATTCAACTTGGAAAAACTAAAACTAAAAAAGTTAAACCCTGTCTGCTCAGATACATACAACCACCATACACCACCAGCAGGCAGCAACAGCAACAATACAAAGAAACCCTCCACAGTGCAACACACTTCCCACTGATAATACTCCTCCTCTGTCAATGTGCTGCCAGCAGCTATCAGCCAGGGAGGGAGGGAGAGAGAGAAAGAGGGAGAGAGAGAGAGAGAGAGAGAGAGAGAGAGAGAGAGAGAGAGAGATAGAGAGAGGCAGACTGAGACACAGAGACAGGAAGGCAGACAGACATACAGCCAGACAGACAGACAGACAGGTATGCAGACAGACAGACAGACAGACAGACAGACAGACAGACAGACAGACAGACAGACAGACAGACAGACAGACAGACAGACAGACAGACAGTACTTACGCAGCAGGTATTCAGAGCTGTCCGTGTCATAGTCATTGTCATCAGGGAAATGATTGATCCTGTAACAGCTTCCCTGGTTGATGCCTGTAGCGCACATGCACACGCACACACATGCACGCACACACGCACGCACGCACACACACACATACACACACAAACACACAATGACAAAAATGGACATCAACGTCATCAATACAGTAATTTACTTTGCAGTATTTTTTATACATTTTATATTTGCATCTACATTTAACCCATTTGAACTATGTAATGTCTTAACCCATTTTGGGTTGTGTTTTTACCCTTCAGAAGGGGAACCCCTTTTGGGGTTCTTGTTGCTATGTATATAATATTAGCATAATGGTTTTTTGTAATTTTTGAATAAATATGTTTTTAAGAAAACTTAGGTAATGATTTAGAAGGCGTTTTTAGAATCGGCCTCAGTCCTAAATATCTTAAAATGTCTTGCTCAGGGACACTTCGACACTTTGGGAGGAGAATCGGAGACCTTCTGATTCCCAGCCAGGCTGTCTACACACGTCCAGCTCACTCTGCCCCCTCTCACTCAACGCCTCAACACTAAGCCTGCAGGGTTTGGTTTGATGGAAAAGGGGGGCTTTCAGATTCCCAGATGACAGCTGTAACCACTGAGCCACGGACACTGGGAGTTTCATACTGTGGCGTTAGAAGCATTAGAGAGATGTCCCGGATATTGGATGCGTTCAGGTAAAGCTATATACTGTAGGCTTATTATGGTCTCAAAGAGTCAAGTGAGTGAAAGCCACATAATGACACTATAAAGCCTGGGTAAGGAGGCTAATGAGCTGCTGTGATAGGAGAAGGATATCAAATGGAACCCAACCACCATTGTATATATCCCTGCTCTGCCTGCATGTAACCTTGATGCATGAAAACTGTTTCACTCCTTTCACTTGTACATATTTTGTTTCCGATTGTATTGTATTGCATTGAATTGCATTGCATTGCATTGCATTGCATTGCATTGGATTGCATTGCATTGCATTGCATTTATTTACACTGCTTTGGCAATGTAAACGTATGTTTTCTCATGCCAATAAAGCCCTTTGAATTTAAATTGAATTGAATTGTGTGTGTGTGTCTCTCTGACCTGCATGGTGGGGACAATAAAAGCTATGCTAAAATGCATACATCTCAACTAACACTAATATATCTTATCTACAACTATAGATAAGATAAGAGGAAGATGGAGAAGGAAAAATTAAAGAGACATGGGACAGATTGTGGATCTATACAGTATGAGTCACCAGAATGAAACTCGCTGAGATTTTTATTCTTGTATTTGTTTTACTGAGAAGAAGATTAGAAATAACTTTAGGATTGCGCATATCTTTCTGAGGTTAAGATTAGGAATAGGGTTAGGTTTTGGCACCGTTTTACTGAGGTTAAGGTTAGGAATAAGGTTAGTTTTAACCGTTTAGGCATAGTTTACAGAGGTGTATAAGGATATTAAGGATCTCAATGGAAAATACCAAATAAGCCTTGCCTTACCCGATTTTCCTTTTAGTTGACATTGTATCAGTGAACTGTACTGTCATGAAACTGTACCTTTTCCTATCCAAAACCTCTAATAATACCTCAATCAATCAATCAATCAATCAATCAATCAATCAATCAAAATGCATGAACCATCAGCCCAGGCGAGTTTTTCTACGGCGACTCTTCTGGTATTCATCTGATCTACCATATCCTCAGATGAATATTAGACGTATATTCTGCTGTATCTAGATACTTTTTATTGTAATTGCTATGAGCTTTTATTTCATGTACTGGCTGTACTCAAATGTTTACATGTTTTATATGCTGCATTGTGCCAGAGTTCCATTCTGTACCATGTGTTTGAATTACAAAAAAGGAAAAAACTGCCTGGTGAAGAGTTTCTATAGCAACGACATCACGCAGCGCAACACAACACAACAAAGAAGAAACATGTTTATTATATGAACGTGGGAACAGGGCCCAACCCCAGTGTGCAGATACTACACAGCACCACCTGGGGGAAAACAGCCGATCTACAAGCTCACAAGGTGGCGCAAATGCACCACGTCGTGAGCTTGTCGATCTGCTGCTTTCAGTACGCAACACTGCACGATGCAGACGTATAAATCCAAGGCTATAATGCATTTTTAATCACACACAGTGTGCTTCCCCCCAGACGGAAATGAAGCCCTCCTGTGTGTGTGTCTGTGTGTGTGTGTGTGTGTGTGTGTGTGTGTGTGTGTGTGTGTGTGCGTGTGCGTGCGTGTGCGTGTGTGTGCGCACTGAGCTGTGTGATCGTCATTTGATGTGTCTCCCAGACTGGCGGGGGGGCTACTGTGGACCCCCGGGGCCCCCGGGAGCCATCCACCGCATCATGCTGCTAGTGTGTGTGTGTGTGTGTGTGTGTGTGTGTGTGTGTGTGTGTGTGTGTGTGTGTGTGTGTGTGTGTGTGTGTGTGTGTGTGTGTGTGTGTGTGTGCGTGCGTGCGTGTGCGGGATCCATCCCCTGCATCTTGCTGTGGAACGCAACAATCCATGTCCAAGCTGCAAATTATAGCTTCAATTCCGCTTATAAGAAGGCGAAGCCCTGCTTTATAGCTGATCTACAAGCTGACAACACATTGTGGTGCTACAAATTGTAGATCTGTATGGTAAATGTACGTATATATACTGCAACGACCATAACGTTAAATACATGAGATTTCTGAATCATAGGAATAGTCCATACAACGAAATAAATCCACCCAAAAATAATATGCCCTCAATATGCAATCCAGTAACAGTAAGCCAAAAGATATACCTCCTTTTGTTTCTGTCTCGCACACCACTGGACATAATTTACCAACGCCGAATTTCTTATCAAAGGAATATCTTTCTTTTCTGTGGTACAGTGGTTTGTGAGACTATTGAGGGACAGACAGACAGACAGACAGACAGACAGACAGACAGACAGACAGACAGACAGATGTGCCTCCCTCCATGGTCACCACTGGACTGATCAATGCCAGATGTCTCGTGCACACTGCCACTAAAGCTATAAAGTAGAACCCTGATAATTAGTTTTCACACATGGGTTCTGTTGAAAAATATCCATCATGAATACTAGAAAGATGCAATTGGAAATTGCAGAAGTGAGGTTGCTGTGACACGAGTCACACATATCTCTGCATCTGTCAGTCCTTGTCATCCCTTTTATATGCCCGTATATGGAGATCCCTGATGTCATCAATATTAAGCCCATAGCTTGGAATGCCCATATTGTGCCAGTCTAAAATCAGTGTTAATGTAACTCTTAGAGTGTACGAATGGAACAAAATGGACCTGTAAGGGGCCATTTGGTTCCATTTGTACACTCTCAGAGTTACAGACCCCTGAGGATCCATGTTGAGAACCAGTGAATCACCACGGCATCTGTCAGCAAGTCGCATGTGTCGTTTAAAAGTGCTTGTTGATGTCATCGATCGCACTCCGCATGTGTGATGCGTGAGATATAAAAAGGCTTGGGCGAACAAGAACGAGGGACCTAATACCAAAGATGGCGATTCACAGACAGCTCGGGAGGCTGTTGGGCATTTCCTCGGACGCATTCCGATGTTCTTCTCGTTGTCTCGCAGGGAGTCGTCCACGGGCTCCCTTCTCCCTCGTCTCTGCCAGGACCATGTTCATTCAGACCCGGGACACACCCAACCCAAACAGCCTGAAGTTTCTGCCCGGATGCACCGTCCTGGAGTCGGGGACGATGGATTTCGCCACGCCGCGCGACACCTCGGCTTCACCGCTGGCCAGGAGCCTGTTTAGGATCGACGGAGTCAAGAGGGTTTTCCTCGGCCCCGATTTCATCACCGTGACAAAGGGCGACGACAACACCGAATGGAAGGTCCTCAAACCCGACGTGTTCGCCGCCATCATGGACTTTTTCGCGACGGGACTTCCCGTCATTAAAGAAGGTAGAAGCGTTCCTCGCGAAGGCACATCAGCGCCATCAGACAGCGACGACAACGAAGTGGTTTCTCTGATCAAGGAGCTCCTGGACACCCGGATCCGTCCCACGGTGCAGGAGGACGGAGGTGACGTGGTGTTCCGGGGCTTCCGGGACGGCGTGGTTAAGGTGAAGCTGCAAGGCTCCTGCAGCGGATGTCCCAGCTCCGCCCTCACCCTGAAGAGCGGCATTGAGAACATGCTGCGCTTCTACGTCCCAGAAGTACTGTCAGTCCAGCAGGTGGAGAATGATGATGGGGAGGAGGAAATGACCCAGGCTTGAGTCTGATGGAGTGTTCAAACCTGGATAGTTCGAGCTGCACGATTACATACTAAATTAAGGCAAAGACGAGGCAAAGATGAACGGGCGCGGACCATCCGAACGGGGCGGCACGAACGACATGAACGGCCGCTTCAGTATCTTTGCCAAATCCAACTGAAGCGACCTTCGCTTACCCCCACTCCACCCATCGCGTCCTGACAGCCAATCAGCGTTGATGTTGTCCGGAGACAGGGAAATGTTTTGGGTGTTTGGTTTTGGGATTCCCTTATTTTCAGGTGTTTTGCCTTGAGTATGACGTTTTCCGATGCTGACCAGCGCGACCAAAGTAAATCAATTGAAGCGACTAGAAACAAATATATCTCTTCAGATCTGAATGCACCATAAGAGACACATTGAATTGAGATGACTGACTGGGTGGGAACTGTTCGCCAGGGGATGACATGGATCAGTGGTTCTCAGACTGTTTCATGTCAAGGTCCCCCAAATGCATTAAACTCCAGGCGAAGGACAGCTAAGTTGGGGTCCATTGATACCCTGCCGGAGGTCCTTGAAGGGGGTCCAGGGGGTCCCCAGTTAAATGATAGTTAAGAACTAGTAAGACGCTGTAAAGGCGAGGTCACACTGAGACCACATGAGACTGACACAATATGCCCATATATGGGCATTCCCAGATAGGGGCTTAATATTGATCATAGGGATCTCCATATATGGCCTTAAAAGGCCAAGATGATGCCAGCGGGTTGTGACTTTATGAAGCACTTTGTGAAATTTGAATGTTTGTGTAGTTTGTATAGGCTTTTGAATTCACCTCCACCAACGCAGGTAAATAGGAATCCTGACCCATGACGGTCGTACGTCATGTTATCAACGACCATCATGTTTCAGGGCTTATGTCACTGTAACTGACCAACTGTCTGTCTGTGACCCTTTTATGGAGATCCCAGATGATCCCTGAAGGTCATCAGTGTGATGTCATATGTCTATGGCATCAATATGATGTGAGCTTATATATCTGCTATTTTTGAAAATAATTATACAGAATTAAAGTCCAAAATGGGTACACAAAGGTCGAAGGGGTTCAACGACGCATGGACAACTTTGTGGAAAGAATGATGGAAATATGACGTTTCTGTTCATTTCATCTAGCCATGTAAATCCAACAGTTATGCAAAATAATGAGTGAATGAATGAATAAAAGTTATCTTCTCAATTTAATCAGGCCATAATAATGTCGATGGACGCTAGTGAAGCAGTTTCTCCATTGTGTAAGGACACAGTATATGAAAGGATGAAAAGACTAATATACTGGACTATAATAATGAGTTGGACATATAGGCTACTGTACGCATTATTTGGAGAGGAGAATGGGAGCAGCCTTTCTCCTTCACAGGGTCATAGCAGCGTACTGTGACAGCCAGTTCAGTTCAAATCCTTGCAGAAAGAGAGAGTGCTTTCATCATCTCCATACAATGAACACCTCATTAACTGTCCAGCAGTGGTTCTCAAAGTGGGATCCGGGACCCCTGGGGGTCCTGGAGTGTGGGTTCCAGTGGGTCCCGGGCAAAAATGCATAAGAAATCGGTTCAACCACTTTATCCCTTAGATAAAGCAACTATTCCAAAAATATTTTCAATGAAATGTGGAATTTATTTTCAAACCAATTTTAATCAAAATATGCATTTTGTCCGTAAACAAAATGCATATTAATTTGGGGTGTAAACATGTTGAGGATCAATGGTGTACAGATAGACTAGCGGGCCGTATTTCGATTGTCTTAAGTACCAGCTCTTATGCCTTAACTTAAAGGCCTGTCCATAACTGTCTCCGACCACCAAACATTTCGTTTGAGACTTTAGTTTTGAGCTTTCCGAACTCTAATTCGGGGTAATGCTTTTCAGAAGATGCGAGTGACGTCATTTTGTAGTTGTAAAACCGGACCTTTCCGACAAAACGTTCGGTGGTCGGAGACAGTATGGACAGTTAAGGCATAAGAGCTGGTACTTAAGACAATCAAAATAGAGCCCTCTGAGTATCTGGGAAGAGTTGACAGAGAGAGAGATGGAGTAAGACTGAGATTCAGTGAGACAGAGAGACAGACAGACAGACAGTGTAGGCGCAGAGAGAGAGGCTGAAGTTAAGCGTATAATCTAGAGCAGTGGTTTGTGTGGGAGTGTAAACAATGTGATGGTGTCTGCTGGGAAGAGGGCAGCCGTTAATGGACACACACACACACACACACGCACACACACACACACACACACACACACACACGTGCACACACACACACACACACACACACACACACACACACACACACACACACACACACACACACACACACACACACACACACACACACAAACACGCGCGCGCGCACACACACCAGTCTGTTATTCATTCACCATTATCAGGGCTGTGCACACACATTCAAACACAGTCACCACCTCCACACGTGTGTGTGTGTGTGTGTGTGTGTGTGTGTGTGTGTGTGTGTGTGTGTGTGTGTGTGTGTGAGTGTGTGTGTGTGTGTGTGTGTGCGTGTGCAGTATTTCCATGCATGGTTGTGTACAGCCTGGCCCTGTGGGGAAATCATTTGCATGTTAAGTTCATCACGTACAGTATTATTAATATAAGGCTCCAGTGAGCTGTCAATCGGCCCTTTATGAAAGGCCCGCCTCCTCCCATCAAATGTAATTACTAGTGCACACACAGAACACACGCGCACGTGCACGCAAACACACACACAATCAAAAACACCTAACTAGAAATACTGTTCCTACGAAACAGTGTGGGCTCGCATGGAACACCATGTATGGAACTTTGCGACTGTGGTTGCCTATTATAGCCCAGGGGTGGGCAACTTTGATGATGGCGAGGGCCACTATATTCCCACCTTCACTTCAGAGGGCCACATTGCATATTGCTACGTCCTACTTTGTCATATCTCATACAAAAGAAGCAAAAATAGCAGATATACAAGCTCAAAATTGGCTTTTTTTGCCTCTTTTGAATTGGAATCCTGAAACGTAACATTTTGATTCAATTTCAAACGCATTTAGTTATATACTCATGTTAACTTTATGAACCTAAATACAAATACATTGGACATAAAACAATATACATTTTAATACTACTATACAAGTCATTAAGCTACTCACAGAATTAAAGCAGGTCATTTTTGGAATTGTAACAGCTGAAATCAATAATATATCAGTATTCCGGTATTAACGTGCAGGGCCGCATTAAGTGAAGGTGGGGGCTGCATGTGGCCCCCCGGGCCGCCAGTTGCCCATGTATGCTATAGCCTATACTGTAGCCAAATTGTCATGTGAAGCTCGACCAATCCTCTGAGAAAGAGGGAGTCCTGCCTCTGATTAGGCTACCGTCAATATTCTGATGTAAAATAACGATGATAACATACGTGTTCTCGCTTTCAGGGATCCCACAATGAACTACAGCCTTTCTATTAAAAGATAACACCGGTGAGAATCAACCTGTCAAAAACGTCATTTCCCATGAGCCCTCTGGGGAGGAAGGGGCAGCTCATGGTCCATGACACGGCTTTTAAAGGGCCAGGCAGCCACGCTTGCGTCCATTAAGCCGGTCCCATGTGCTTAACACATCGACTGCCCACTAGGAGTCGCCAGTCATCCCCTCTGAGTGCCCCCATAGCACTTCCATAGAAGAATACGAGGCCCTGTTGCGTCAATGCATGCGTGATGACGTCACTTGGTCACATGAGCGCAGACAGGATGTTATTGTGTAACTTACTGTATGGGCTAGTGTTGATCATAGCTGTTCACTGCCGATCAAAATTTGGACATTTTGCCGCACGCGGCCACAGTTTTAGCCATAAAACAAACATCGGAGATAAAGGGCTTTAAAGATGGGGAAATGCATTGGAGTATACGGAGAAAAACGGCAGCGCGATGCTCTCAGCGTCGACTCGAAGCGACTAGCGGCTAATGGGCTACATCCAGGCGTAGCCCCGACCTAACGGTGAGATATAAAGTTATACTGTAATTACAGTAAACGCGTCCAACGCGTCATGGGCCTCCAGCAACATCAAAGAAATTGTCGCGTTGACACCTCGTGGGCACCCGCTGTGTTAATGAGGTGTATCGGATGAATTCATCTAATTAATTAGCATCAAATCAGACGCCCACATGTGGCTGTGTGCTATTTGAAGTAGAGGTTATCAACCTGTGGGCCACGGACCACTGGTGAGCTGTGAGGATGTTGCAAGTTTTGCCCCAAAATTGGCAAAACATTAATACGTTAATATAATGTTAAAACTGTTCAATGTTCTACTTAAGTAAAAGTATCATCTAGAATATTTTTCTTTCACTGTATTGTATTTTCTTTTATTGTGTGTGTGTGTGTACTGTATGTATTTCTGTTTAAAAAATAAGGAAGCACTATTTTCTATCTGTTTTGAAAATGCTTATTAAAAATGTACTTGAGCAAAAGTACAAAGGTTTTAGGTCCCATATCACATGTTTTCAAACGTATACAATTTATTTTTGGAGCATCTTTCCTTGATTAAAAAGGGAACATTCCCTGCATTGATGACAAAGTTGCAGTGGAGCCCTGGCGTACCGGGTGCCAAGCAGGGAGGCACTGGGTCCCATTTTCAGAGTCTTTGGTATGACCTGGCCGGGAATCGAATCCCGATCTCCCAGTTTCAGGGCTGACACTCTAACCTCAAGGCCATTGAACAGGTGGAGACCCAGCTGTAACTCTGTGCTCAGATGGGTGGGCCGCGGTTTTCAAGTGGGCCCTGATCCAGAAAATGTTTGGATTTAAAGCACAGGTGAGAGACTTCTAAGAAAAGGAAAAAAAGGATTTCATGTGGCTTTAACATCTGTAGATGACAACAGTGAACACCTGTGTAATGCTGCTAAGTGCTACATGACACATTGTACAGTCATGTTGTCTAAAACACAACATGACTCACGATACTCATTACACCTGCTTTCTGTGTGCCTGCATGGGACAGTCTAACGCAGGGGTGGGCAACTTTATTTCCACCTTCACTCCAGAGGGCCACATTGCATATTTCTACGTCCTACTTTGTTATTCTAGTATCTCATACAAAAGAAGCAAAAATAGCAGATCTATGGCTATTTTAGCTTCTTTTGAATTGGAATCCTGAATTATTTGTTGTTCTTTTTTAATTGGAATCCTGAAATGTAACATTTTGATTTAATTTCAAACACATTTTGTTATACTCATGTTAAATTTATGTCATTAAGCTACTAATATAGACTGCTGGAATTAAAACAGGTCATGTTTGGAATTTTAACAGCTGAAATCAATAATATATCAATCAGTATTCCGGTATTAACCTGCGGGCCGCATTAAGCGAAGGTGGGGGCCGCATGTGGCCCCCGGGCCACCAGTTGCCCATGTATGGTCTAACGTCACACAAAAGTAGCAAAAGCAGCTCACAGTGTGAGCTTGTAGATTTGTTGTATTTTGAATTTTTTAGGTGAAATGAAAAGTGATTTCTGTCTGTGGGTTTTATACATATCCAACCAATGATAGCATCAGGTTGCGTACAAGTGGCTAAACAAGTCTTTTTATACAATACATATACAATAAGCCATTGGTTTCTTTATTACTATTTACAGTAACACTGCTAGCCCCCATACATCACATCCATGAAAGATTGTGGTGCATCTTGGGAATCTAATTGTGTTTGGTAATTCGCATCACCTTCTCCTGTGGTAATATATATTTGGTAATTCGCGCCACTTTCTGAAGAAAACGAGTACAAACTGATATATAATGACTTTTGTCATTTCTTGTGTTTTTTTTTTTTTTTTACATATTTTGATGCCAATACTTTATACTTTAACTGCAATTCTGAATGTATGCCTTTCACTTAATAATGTATTTATACCTTTAAATGTGTTTTATATTGTGGTGTTGTGGTAAATCCACCGCTGCTCTCCATAAGGCGCTGGTGGTTTAGTGGTGCCTGGTGCCTCCAGGCCGTTATGAAGCCGTGAACATGATAGCCGGGGAGCCACTGTGCCAAAATGAGAGAAGACCTGTGATGTCATGACATACTCAAAAATGTTGTTTTTCCTATTAATTTGGTCAATAAGGTACACAGAATGAGAGGCCTGCTCTGCCGGAAACATTGCGACAAAAAGGTTTCCCATTGACTTCACTATACTGGAAAAAACACACCAAAAAGAATATGCTTTAAGTAGCATGTGAGGGGTCAAACTAAGGGTTCTTCATGATTCTGAATCCATTGCAAGCATTTGTTTTGCATGAAAAACATTCCTTGGGCTAGATTTCAGCCTCTCAAACCTGTGAAAAGTGATGAGTCATCACTTTTCACCGTTATTTTGGTCCGTTTTCTAGCCCAAGGAATGTTTTTCATACAAAACAAATGCTTGCAATGGATTCAGAATCATCAAGAACCCCTAGTTTGACCCCTCACATGCTACTTAAAGCATATCTATTTTGGTGTGTTTCTTTCCTGTATAGTGAAGTCGATGGAGTGAATATACAAATGGCCATAACTTTTTTTCGCAATGTTTCCGGCAGAGCAGGCCTCTCATTCTGTGTACCTTAATAACCAAATGAATAGAAAAAAAAAAAAAAACGTATGTCATGACATCACAGGTAAAACCCTATTCTTTGAGCTTTTGGGCCTGTGGCTCCCCGGCTATGAAGCAGACCCAGCTCCATCCCAGCCTTATTGCCTTCATATTGTGCTCCTTGCATAATGAGCCTCTCCTGGCTCTTTCTGTTCTAACCCTTCTGATCCCAGCCTTATTATTATTATTGCCTTAATATCGTGGCTGTCGGCCAGAAACCTCTTATGACAAACATGTTGTCGCTGTCGGGCAGAAACCTTGTATCTCCAAGTTTCAAAATGTGTATGTTTTTTGGTTTCGTTTTGGTAAATTAAAGCCATAGTTCATCGTACAAAAGTGTTGCACACAATTAGTGAAAATCGCAGATCTACAAGCACACAACGCCTCGCGATGCGAGGCGTTGTGTTGTCAGAAAAAGGGAGGTTTTAGACATACAAGGTTTCCACCCGAAAACGACGATATTATGTCCAAAAGGAACACAATAGTCTGTGTTCCGCTGTAGTCAAGCCTTTGAATTGGTTGACTATTTATAAAAAAAAGAAAAGAAACAGACAGACACAAACATCACTTCAGCAAAAAGATAAATCAATATAATGCCAACATTTTTCCCCTCATAAATCACCAGCTTACAGTAGACGGCTCCGTACATAATCAGGTTCCCAAAACAGACGCAATATCCCTTTATCACACACACGCACGCACGCACGCACGCACGCACGCACGCACGCACGCACACACACACGCACACTGTACAAACACGCACGCTGCACGCACGCACGCACACAGTCTGTCTGTCTCCCCTCCTGTGCATGCATGGGTCTGACAGCCTCTCTGTGTGTATGTGTGCATGCGTGCACGCATGCGAGCGTGTGTGTGTGTGTGTGTTGTTTACGTGTGATAAACGGATATTGCGTCTGTTTTGGGAACCTGGTTATGAGTGGAGCCATCTAACCCGCTGATTTATGAGTGGCACTTATCGGCTGACGGCCTGAGGCTGGGAGGGCGTGCACGTGCGTGTGCACGGGTGCCATCGCTGTCTGATGTAGGCCTGGGCGATGTGACTTGTCACTATATATTCCTGTACGCCACCGTTGTACAACGAAGTATAACCCCGCTAGGCCCAGAGTAGCTTTTTGGCAACATTTCTATTTTATATATGTAACGGAGGTGATCCGAATGTCCCCACCCGGCTTCGACCCCGGGTCTCCTGCGTGAAAGTCCAATATCTTAACCATCACTCCAAAGGGACATCCCTATGGAACGAGAGCAGATACTAGACTTACAATGCCATTGGGCACGATATTTATATATAAATACCCCCCACAGAGGCTGACATTCCAGAGTCTGGACGAACAACATCTCAAGTAAAATGGCTGTATTTTTTTTTTTTTTTTTGGTGATCATTAGAATGTCTAGAACACGTACATGTTATTATTGTGAAAAAAATATCCTCAAAATGTAAATTAGAGCATGATTTATGATTTATGATTCATGGCTATAAAACCTTACAAAAACATTTATAAAAAAAAAACATTACATTTTACTCTGATTAGGACTCCTACAACACTATCTGATTTTTTTTTTTTTTTTTTTTTTGGTAAGTAGAAATTAATTTGGGTTTTGAAGGGATAATACGCGGTGAATATCATACGGACTATTTTTATTTAGTTGATTATGAACAATAGACTTGCTTCATGTCGATTCGTTTGATATAATTATAAGAAAGAAACAGTTGTAAATAATAATTATTTTATCCCACGATTTTGTGACCCATTTTTTCACCCAGTGCCAATGGTGTAATCCTGGGCGCTACCTTCCCTCTGCCAACCTGGGGAGGGCCCCGAACTGTGATCATTCTTCCCTCAGTGCGTGAGGAGTGAGCGGGCCGCTTCTTATCACCTGACGGGGAATTTCCCCGGTAGGACGTAGCGCGTGGAAGGAACACGTTATTCCAACCAGTTCCTCTTCCCTCCATCGTGCGCCCTGGCTGGCCAGGGGGAGGCATTAGAGAGACCGGGATTACTTCATGTTTTCGTGAGGGTATCTACCCTAGGAGACACAGGGAGAACATGCAAACTCCACACAGAAAGGCCCTTTCGCTACCCCACCTAGGGTATGGACGCTGATGACATGGATGAGAGAACACGCCCCCCAGCGCCCACAGCGATAATCGAACCCAGGACCTTCTAGCTGTGATGCGTCAGCGCTACCGACTGCGCCACCGTGAACCCTCAAATATTGTTTCCTACATATTTGTGGTTAATTGTTGCCCAGCCCTATTACAGTCTGATGCACCTTTCATAACAATGAGACAATGTCTGAATACTGACTAAAAAGCGGGCATGTGGGCCATCTGAGTCAAATCCTCAGTTTTCATTTAACTGTAATCTCAGATTCAGAGCAAGACAGATTCAGTTCTTTTTCTTTCTTTCTTTTTTTTTTTGCCCACAGGTTCGAAAATTGATTTAACTGTGACGCTGTACAAAACGGACCCGTACGGGTCGGTTTGCACAGGGTTAACGGAGTCGATACTCAGGAGTTGACACTGTTGGAGGAAATGAAAGAAGAGCTGTGGGCGGGGGGGGGGGGGGGGATGGAAAGATAAGAAGACAGACAGAGAGAGAGAGAGAGAGAGAGAGAGAAAGAGAGAGAGAGAGAGAGAGAGGGTACTGTTCCAGCCTATTCATTAAACCATGTGATACCATCACCAGTCAATCACCAGACAGCAGACAGTTTGTGTTAATTAAACAGCTGGGATCAAAGCTCAGCACATGGCGTGCATTTAATACATCAACCGTAGCGTTCCACTGCACCGGGCGTCAGTCTGCCTTCGCTGATGTCCTCACTGATGAGACGGAGAGAGACAGATAGACAGAAAGACAGGGCTGAAAACAAAGGTCTGTATTTCCGTATACTGTCGACCCTTTCTCCAAAGCACCACAAAGATAAAGTGAGGCGCGACAAAGTTATGTTCTACGTTCGAGCTGACTTCAACTTCAGCAAAGCTACGAGTGTTGTTTCACCGGGACCGTACCTATGTTCCCCAGGTTCCCTAACCCTAACCCTAACCCTAACCCTAACCTCACTAAAACTAATGCTGTGAGGTGGGGAACATAGAGCGGGGAACATAGAACCTGGGGAACATAGGGTGGACCCTGTTTCACCATTGTCCACTCATCTTCTGTCTTCTGACAATTCATTCGGATATTTTCAACGGATTTTCTTTACACATGTAAGTTACGTAACAGTGAAATGGGACCTTCTGCCTAATGAGTACTTTTACTTTTGTACTTTCAGTACATTTGCTCCAGACATCGGCCTGCTGCCTTAACTGATGTCTTCACTGATAGAGAGAGGGGGAGGGGGTAGACAGGCAGAGACGCCAGAGAGACAGAAAGAAAGATAAGGTTGAAAACAAAGGTCTGTATTTTTTATAGACCCTTTCTCCAAAGCCCCATACAGCCTAGTTGTCTTCATTAAGGTAAAGTGAGGAAAAACCACAACAAAGCTACATTCCAACTTGAGCTGGCTTCAACTTCAGCTACAAAAGCTAACAAGTTATACACTTATCTTCTGTATTCTCACAATTACAGCTTGTAAACGGACTATTTCTGTCACCCGGTCCTGATCTTTTTAACCCCGGGCATCACCTTGTATCTTTGTATCTTTGTGTAGCTGCCAGTGTGAATCAGCGACGTGGCACAGACCCATGCGAGTGACTGTTACACCAAATGTGTTACTTTCAACTTTTTGTGACCTGCCTTCATGGATGGAATGGGAGGGAGGAACTGAAGTCGATAGGAAACGAAATGTTGTGTATTAGTGTGACGGGCATGAGCGTGATGGACACATGAGCGTGACATGAGTGTGACGGACATGAGCTGGACATTTCATACTAACTGCAATCAAGCTGTCAGGATCTGTATCTTATTTTGTAGTGTGTTCATGTGTTTTCTGGTACCTTATTTTGAAGTATTGTCCTGATGCATGGGTAGGCAACAATAGGCACGGGGGAGGGTACACTGCCATATGTGGAAAAGAGCTTTTGCCTTTCAAAATGTAATATTCCAAAAAAGTTTATTCAATTAAATTAAGTCCACTCACATCTGTATACAAATTATCCTGCACATAATTCATTCAAACTGATAACTCTGACTGAGTGAGTCTGGGGGAGATATATGGTGGGTTATCGCTCTAAGTCTAATGATTATTACATCCTGAAAGAAATTATTGGAAAGAAAATGGAGACAAACAAAATGAAGGTTGTTAGGTATAGTCCATGGACAATCAAAATCAGTTGGAAACATTTTATTTGGATTTGGTGTCATAATTAAACTTAATGTTGATATGACACACAGACTGTCAAGGAAAAAAAAAAGACTTAAAAGGGACCAACTAAAAAGGAACATGGCAGTTCATGTCAAAAAGGTTGCCGAGTGCCGACACCTGTCCTATAGCGTTTCCCCTTTTTTGTAACTGTTGTCTGTCTTTACCTGCTCTGTGATAATTATCATTTCCACCTGTGTCTTGTTTTAGTTCAGCCAATCCCTGTGTTGATTGTCATCTGAGTTGCACCTGTTCCCAATTGTTTCCCTGTGTATAAAAACCTGTTTGTTTCACTGGGGCTGAAGTTTCAGATGCACATCACAAACACAGGAAATGTAGAAAACTAATTTAGAATGGTGATTTCTATGATGATCTTCTTGTGTAGTTGGGTTTGATTTCATGCAGACAATGCTTTGATATGTAAGATAGGCAGTTCACAGCATTGTTGCTGTTGAGTGAAAACCTTGTATGTCCTTACCTTTAAGGAACAAACTCTTGTTAATACTTTTCATTGTTTCAATGGGGAAGAAAAGGAATTTCACCCACTGCTTTACACCTGTAAAGTGTGATGTGACAAACAAAACGGATTGATCTGATCTTTTCCGGAAGAACTAAGAAACAAAAAACTCAAATTAAGAGGCAATATGTAAATGTGTCCACATTAGGGATGGAGCAATATGAAAATGTCAATCTTGATTTACAATATTATCCCGATAATCAAAATCCATGATCCTGGGGTGGAACATTTGCCAAAAAATAGCAGATATACAAGGTCACAATGCGTTGTCAGCTTGTAGATCGGCAATTTTTTGGCAAAGACATTTGATAGAGAGTGACAAAAAGACTGTATCAAGTACATATAGTATAAGTACCTTTTGCCAATTATAGAGGGTTTAAGTGGTACCGGATATGCAGCTCAGCAAATAAAAGGTGAATTGATCCCAGACCAGTGCATGACGGAGGACGATTTCACAATAAACTAGAAGAAGTGGAGCACAGCACAGGTCTCCATCAGGCCACGCGTCCTGGTGGTGCTATAATAGGGCAATTTAAAAAGGGTAGCATGTGTTCTTCACCAATCTTAGACCTTTCATGGCGCCACCATGAGGCTGATTTGAACAGTTTGTAGTGTAATTTCTTCCTTGGCCTTTTGCGAATGTGCGTGCACAATTTGATTACAATTGCACGCTGTGTTTGATTTGAGGCATTTTGTTCGAAACGGATCAATCCTGCAAAGTTTGGATGCCAATCTTAGCCAATCAGGATGGAATATTTAATATGGGACAGATCCGTCTTGATCATATGACTGTAGAGATACTGTGTACTGATTTGTGTTAATTTTGGGTAAAATCGGAAGGAGTAATATCCAAAAATGTGTCTTACATAAGTCGGCTTCCTGGTGGCGCTATAAAGGCTGATGTGAAAAATGCAAGGAAAGGGTTTTTTCTTGGCCTCTAGGGAGTTCGCTTACAAAGTTTGAAACTGATCGGTGGAGTTATAGGTAAAACGGACGGACGGACGCACGGAGGCGACAATTAAATCTCCACGAGTGGTATAGTGAGTGTTTTTTACGATAAACGATACTATCACTTAGCGTCCCATTCCTAGTCCACATGTCATGAATACATATGCATGCGGTATGTACTCAACGCAGCAGGGGTGCTGCCTGAAGAAGACGTAACCCTGGTGACAATTTAATTAACCAAATGTCACTCTCATATCAACAGTGAACGGCTGAGGCTGCAGACAAAATGCTAATTCTTTCATCTAAACTTCAATGCACACATACACGTTTTTGTATCACCAGTAAGACTCCCTAATCGGGAGATAAGCGACCGTAGGTGGCTTATCTCCACAAATAGCAGCCCCGTTGGGGTGGTCATTTGGTCATTTTTGCACATTTGGTCATTTTTTACATCTGGGGGTCCCCCAGGGGCTCCGGGGGTCCTTGGAGGTTGTAGTTTGGCAGGCAAGGAGTGTGTGTGTAAAATCTGGCATGGATCGGGTCAACGGGTGCGGAGATATAAGCAGGGAAAAAGTGTGACGTGTGACGTGTGAGCACATTTGGTCATTTTTTACATCTGGGGGTCCCCCAGGGACCTGGGGGTCCCTGGGGCTCCGGGGGTCCTTGGAGGTTGTCGTTTGGCAGTCAAGGAGTGTGTGTGCAAAATTTGGCATGGATGGGGGCAACGGTTGTGGAGATATGAGCAGGGCAAAAGTGTGACGGACTCACTCACTCACTCACAGACAGCCCGTGGAGGTTTCTACAGTAAGTAGCTCCCTACGGTCGCAATTAGGCCTATCTGTGAGGAAATTAACATTCTTGGGACATCATTGGAAAATATCGGAATATATCTGACAAAAAATAGCAGATCCACAAGCGTGTGGATCGCCTATTTTCCAAACCCTAAACCTGACCTGTACATTTTACTACTTGTGAAATTTGATCCTCACAAATATAGTAGGCTAATACAAGTACACATGACGTGCCACACGGCCGCACGCTCACACGCACGCACATACGCACGCACGCAGTGAATCTTTGATGTTGCAGACAAACTGCTGTTTTTTAATCTAAACATCAATGGGGAACTACAGCGTCTGAACAACCTCACTGATGCTGCTTTTATTCATTATATTCAGAAGAACATTGCCTTCTTCTGCCAGAGATGAGTGTGGACATGCATGTGCGTGTGCTCGCTCACACGCACGCACGCACGCACGCATGCACACACACAGAATCAGTTTTATTATTCACGACAGGTTTAGAGGTGTAAAGAAGTGGGTGATATTTTTTACGAATTTACGTGCATGTTCCAACATTTTCAGTGTTCTCTCTCTCTCTCTCTCTCTCTCTCACACACACACACACACACACACACACACACACACACACACACACACACACACACACACACACACACACACACACACACACACACACACACACACACGCAAGCAAGCAACAGTGCTCGTTCTCTCTGTGTTTAAAGCACTAATCCAACATAATTACTGTATGCTCCTCTCCTCTCCTCTCCTCTCCTCTCCTCTCCTCTCCTCTCCTATGGTGTGTAGGTGTCATCTCATAAAAAACAATAGAGGGTGGCAAAAAGTGACCACTTGAAGCCCGTTTTTAAAACATTTCACAAATAGCCTACGTTGTTTTGACATGCCCCAAATAAGGAATTATTTTGCAGAAAGAAAACACGTGTCTATAAGAGAATAAAATACCAAAATTAGATTAAGGGGATGGAAGCCCAAATGAGGCCCCCTGAATTGGATGTGTAAACAACACAAGTTCACAACACAACACAACACAACACAACACAACACAGATCAGCACTGCATACTGCAGTGTATTAGGGTATCTGCACATTTATAAAGTGACAATTTAAGGATTTTAAAGACCTTTTCAGTACCTCTGGTCAAACATTTGTCAAATAGTCAAATATTAGTGGCTGGAATTATGAAAATAGACGATCTATATGCTCACAGCGCCTCGCGTCAAACTAAATGTAATGCCAGCTCCTACAATTCCAAGTGCTTGTGCAGGGAGGGGGGTCCCGAGTTAAATTATGATTTTTTTTTGGGGGGGGGGGGGGGGGGGAAGGTTGAGAACCACTGGCATACTGTATAGTGCAGCTGTCTCAGATGTGTTAGGTTGTAGCAGCTGAACTTGCGTCTACGTTCATTGAGTAGACACAGTGTGTGTGTGTGTGTGTGTGTGTGTGTGTGTGTGTGTGTGTGTGTGTGTGTGTGTGTGTGTGTGTGTGTGTGTGTGTGTGTGTGCTGATCATTGTACTGAACCCATTGAGACCTGAGGCTGATTCTTAGAAAATACAGGATTGTTACTGCAACGTTCACATACACACACCCACGCACGCACGCACGCACGCACGCACGCACGCACGCACGCACGCACGCACGCGCGCGCGCGCGCGCGCACACACGCACACACACACACACACACACACACACACACACACACACACACACACACACACACACACACACACACACACACACACACACACACACACACACACAAAACGACGATTGCTCAGCCTCTATAGCAGAGGGAAACATGGAATACATTCAAATGAATGAATGGATGAATGAATGAATGAATGAATACATTTGAGGGCTTAAACCTTTGGGTTTTACAGGAAATTACTTTCATTTGACTTATCGCTAAGTAAAACATAAATGTAAGCCCGAGAATATAATAAAAAATCTTGGCCATCAGGTCAACATTCTTGACAGATCCATGTGTCTATGGGTGAGAGACATGACCTTTGACATGATCTAAATGTCTCAATAGAAGAGAAGGGAGGCAACAAAAAACACTCCAATTGTAGGCCTATAAGTTATTAACACATGGACCAAATTACATTTTAATCATTAAAAAAAAGTTTCATGGTGCTGCTTTAAGTCTAGGTTAACAGGTCTAAATTGGAAGTACAGTATCTAAGTACGATAAATCATACAGGGTGACAAAAAGTGCCCACTTAAAAATTTGACAAAAAAATAGACATCTAAAAGCTTTCTAATGACATACCCGAAAAACAGTGAGTGACATTGTGTGTGTGTGCGTGCGTGCGTGCGTGCGTGCGTGCGTGCATGCGTGCGTGCATGCGTGCGTGAGTGTGTGCGTGCGTGCGTGCATGTGTGTACATGTGTGTGTGTGTGTGGGAGGGGGGCAGAGGCGTTCTCCACCGGACTCTTCATGGAAATCAGCCTGTTGGAATCTATAAGTGGAGGTTTCCATGGCGATAGGAGGCGGAGCATCATTACTCAGCACAGCGCGGCGGCTCTCATGACAACAGAGAGGAGAGCAGCGAGGCAAGCAGAACAGAACACCGTCTCATGAAAACAAGGCTCAAATTAGTTCTCCTGCTGTATACCACCAACATGTGGAACGCCCTACCGCAAGCCCTAAAGCATACATGGGCAGCTGGCGGCCCGGGAGCCACATGCGGCTCCCACCTTCACTTAATGCGGCCCTCAGGTTAATACCGGAATGATATATTATTGATTTCAGCTGTTACAATTCCAAACATGACCTGCTTTAGTTCCTTCAGTCTATATTAGTAGCTTAATGACTAGTATAGTAGTATTAAAATTATTTTTTTTATATCCAATGTATTTGTATTTAGGTTCATAAAGTTAACATGAGTATATAACTACATTTCAGGATTCTAATTAAAAAACAACAAAAAAAATATTCAGGATTCCAATTCAAAAGAAGCAAAAATAGCCGATCTACAAGCTCAAAACGCATCGCAGCGCGATGCGTTTTGAGCTTGTAGATCTGCTATTTTTGCTTTTGCATGAGATACTAGAATGACAAGGTACGAGTCGTACGACGTAGCAATATGCAATGTGGCCCCCTGGAGTGAAGGTGGAAATATAGTGGCCCTCGCCATCATCAAAGTTGCCCACCCCTGCCCTAAAGGAGTGTAAAATTGTAAATCCATAGCCTCCTTCAAAATCGGTATGAAAAGTCACCTACAGAGCGGCTGCTACTCGAAACTTGTAAATAGACTAAGCCCATACTTACCTCCCCTTTAATTTCCACTGTAAATAATCTTCCTTTTCTTTTTCTTTTATTTCCCTTTTTTTCTTCTTTTTGAATGCTTTTCTCCCTTTTGTTATTGATGATTTCCTATGCAAACTTGCAAAGTACTGTGTTCTTGTTCTCTCCGTTTGTCTTTCAATGTTACTGTAGCCTATATGAGATAAATGAAGTGGTTCCTGTGTAAATAAGCTGAAAAGCTTACTAGGATCTCCTTTTTAGTTGTACCAGTGATTTGTACTGTCATGAAACTTTTTCCTTTACAACCTTCTAATAAATTCTTCAATCAATCAATCAATGACAACAGACCAGCAAGGCAACCAGAACACTGTGGCAGTCAGCCCGGAAACCACACATCCAGGAGAACCAAGAGTCAAGACATTTCATTTTATGACTTGGTTGTGTGCAAGGTGTCACAAAATAGCCAATCTACAAGCTCACAACGTGTCCCACCGCGACACGTTGTGAGCTTGTAGATCGGGTGTTTTCAGTACACAGCTGAGTATAAATCAGGCATTACGTCGCCATCACCGCCCGCAGGAAATACACTTTAGTCGCTATAGTCGGCTATAACACCTAAAACTAGACTAAAAGTAAAACTTTTCAGATGACTAAAATATGAATAAAATTGAATGGACTTTTATTCAAAAGACTATGACTAAAAATACGTAAAAATTTGCAGTCAAAATTAACACTGCTACAGAAGTGTTTCTGTTCAGGAAAACAAACTGTGTTCCAATGTAGTTGTGTAGTCTTTCAGTCTTTGTGTGTGTGTGTGTGTGTGTGTGTGTGTGTGTGTGTGCGTGTGTGTGCGTGCGTGCGTGCGTGCGTGCGTGCGTGCGTGCGTGCGTGCGTGCGCGTGTGTCCCTTTTACCCTCTTTTGCTCCCCATTTCAGTCACTATATGGCCAACTGATTCCTCCCCACACACATTTCTGTGTGTCGTCACAGCTGTTGTATCCTACTGACTCGCGAGGAGCTCAATCGGCTGAGGTTTTGGACGAGGTTGACGGCGCCCACTCGCGGCTTGTGAGCTTTTGGCCATGCTCCCTTCATGGCAGGGAACATTGAGTGTAGCAACATTTTCTTAAAATTCTTCCACTGTGCTTTCTCCGGAGACGCTCATTTAACATAGAATGACAGAGAAATAAAACGCAGTCCTATGCAGGAAAAAAATACCAAAGAAGCCTTTATTCTTTTTATTCACGTCGCCCGCTACCACTGTGCTTTCAGCAGAGACGCGCTTGACACAAGAGGTCTCCCACTCTCCCTCTCCCTTCTGCATCGCGAGCCTAGGGGGGCGTCAACCTTGTCCAAAACCTCAGCCGGTTTATAGCTCCTCTCCACTGACTCACCGGACAGTGAGGAGCCTCCACGGGGAGGACGCTGAGCCCTGGTCCTACTACTCCTCCCACTCCCAGCTGGAATGAGTGCAGTGACAATTGTCACCCTCCCCGCCCCGGCTTCTAGCTGCCCCTATGGGGGCTCGGCAAGGCTAGCCTGGTTAATAAACCAGACCGCACAACACCACCCCCTGGCGGTAGTGGTGGTGTGGTGTAGTGTGGTCTGGCCCTGCACAATTGAGAATCCATTTCCACCAGCCTCCAGAAAGGGTTAGCCAATCAGGGCTGTAGGCTGTGTAGACACAAAAAACATTCCCCCCTCCCTCTCCCCTCTATGACAGGCATCAAACAGGTAGTTGTCTTTGATGCTTTCATTGATTAGAGAGAACACTAACGAGGTCTTCGAATTCCAATCATTTACCTTAGTGCACAACCCCTTTTTGCAATTAAGAGCTCTGGCCGAGCTCACCAGGCTTTAGCCCGCCCCTCGGAAAGGTAATATGATTCTGCAGCACCAGACTCTCATCCCAAAACGAAGTGTGTGCTAGAGGCTGGCACCGCCAGGCTATGGCAAGGCTTACTTAGTTCTTTAAAAGTAGAAAAATACGCACATCTCTTGAATGAGGTGCTGGGTGAAAAATAGCAAAATTGAAGAGAAACCCGCACACTCTGCTCCAATGACGAGCGTTTCTAGCTCTTCTGGAGTTTGACCAGATGAAGAGCTAGAAACTCTCAAAACGTTCAGTCATTGGAGCAGAGTGTGCAGGTTTCTCTTCAATTTTACTTAGTTCTTTAGTCTTTACAAATACTGTAGCCTGCATTCATGACGAAGACATCAAGGAGAGGAGAGACAGGAGAGAAGGGGAGAGTGAATGTCTGAGAGGAAGGAAGGAAGGAAGGAAGGAAGGAGGTGTGTCTCCGCTGGCTAATTAGTGCCCCGGTGGCCTTTCAGTCGTGGTCGCATTTTAATTACAGAGAGAGAGGGTGCAGCGTGCCATGTGCAGCGTGCCATGCAGGGCATGGCAAAGCGTCAGCAGGCCCTGCACTCTGACGGTTACGTGGCAACAGCACCACCACCACCACCCCTCTGCCTCCCAACCCCAGGACAAACAACTGCCAATCTGCCACCAGCCGTGCTGTTTTGGTAGCGCGTGTTTATCGGTTAATTAGGCTAATAATGGTTTCCCCTTTTCTGTGTTATTCTCATTAATTCCAGGAGGGAGAGAGAGAGAGAGAGAGAGAGAGAGAGACAGAGAGACAGAGAGAGAGAGAGAGAGAGAGAGAGAGAGAGAGAGAGAGAGAGAGAGAGAGAGATACTGCCTCCCATAATTTTGAAATGCTTCACTGTAGCATGCTTCACATTTCTATGTTGAAATTGCGTAAATGTATTCAAATTTATTGTGCTTTCCTCCAACACACGTTTGCTCTCAAAGGACCACAATGGAAATAGTGACAGATTTGTCCAATTTTATGTTAAATATATGTTCATGTATGTCAATGTTTTATCTGTAAATTCAATCAATCAATCAATCAATCAATCAATCAATCAATCAATCAATCAATCAATCAATTTGAACATAGTGGTAGAGATAGAGTAGAGACTTCAGTGTGTACATGTACTCAAATCACCCATAAATGTCTCTCCAAGCTTCCCAATGCCAGGTAGATTTTGGGTAACTTGTACTGATTAAACTTAATACAATGTGAATAATCTTATATACTCTATAGAGAGAAAACAGAATGGTGCCTTAGCTTTAAAGTGCCAATACGGTACAGCCAAAATAATACAGCATTCCTATTATTTGGCAAACATTTGGTAAAAAATAGCCAATCTACAAGTTCACAACTCGTTACAAAGAGATTTTGTGTAGAGGGGGGAAAAGAAAGGGACCTAGTACAGACCCCTGCATGGCAACTCCAGTCACTTATACAGGGTTTAGTGCCCTGGAGTTCTTTCAGCAGTTTAAACTGCTTTCTTTCTGACGTGGATAATGAGACAGCTGCTGAGAAAGATAACATTCGATCATTATGAGGGCAATGCTGAGAGCTTTACAATGTGCATAACACTCACACACACACACACACACACACACACACACACACACACACACACACACACACACACACACACACACACACACACACACACACACACACACACACACACACACACACACACACACACAGGTTTGCAATTGCTACTTTGTGGGGACATTACACATAGTCTACTATGTGTAATAACCCTAACCCCAACCCTAACCCTAACCCTTAACCTAACCCCTAAACACCTTGTGGGGACCTATTAATTTGTCCCCACTTGGTTTTTTCCTCCGATTGTACTATCTTTGTGGGGACATGAGGTCCCCACAAAGTAGTAATTCCCTGTCCACACACACACACACACACACACACACACACACACACACACACACACACACACACACAGTTAGGAGTTCAGTCTCTTGCTCAATGACACTCCCAGAGGAGCCATGGATTGAACCGGGGTTCGAACCAGGAACCTTCCAGTTCCCAAGCAGCCGTTCTACAGTACCTGCTGTGCCACTGCAGATAACTGGAAGGCTCTCCCCAAAACACACTCGCTCCCCATCTTTTTATGTGGACCACCCGCTGTGTGGTTCTTGTATTCTTGTATTGGTTTTACTGAGGTTAAGTTTTGGAATACTATTAGGTTTAGGCATAGTTTTGGGTCTTGTACATCAAGCTGCCTCACGCTACTGTGGTCGCAGAAATGTATATAGATTGTCTAATGTATTGTTACTTGTTAGCCTTCCATTCAAACTCATTTGAAGGTCTAGTCAGCATAATTTGCCATCACTGTGCTAATTCCAACTCAACTTTGCGGCTGTCAGTCTAACAGCTGAACTGTATGTCTCCCCTACTCTTACTCTGTCAGCAAATCATGGACTTCTATATCCATTTGTATGTTGGCCTTATCTTTAGTACATGTCCTTATAAGAGCATTTAGGAGAGCATCTCTGTTAGAATGGACTAGGGCATTAACGAAAAAGTTGACAAGTCGACTGAGTCGACTTCATTACACAAGTCGACTTCCACCAGAGAAAGTCGAAAGTCGAAGTAAAAAAAGAAAAAAAAAATCCTTTGTATTTTTTTCTATCATTATTTTGTGCAAAGTGTACAGCATTCAACAGTAGGATTGCTTATTGTCAAGGACAGAATGATCCAATATTACAGTGCTACATTGCATTTGGTATAACATGGTTCTATTGTGAAAATAGCAGAATTACATGCTCACAACGCCTCGTGTGTGAGCTTGTAGATCGGCTATTTTCACAATTTCTGCCTCTATATATTTGACAATTTGCACAATGTTTAATTTGTCTTTTTAGAAGTATTAAAAAGTCCTTAAATTGTCACTTTAGAAATGTGAAGATACCCTCTATACACTTAAACTTTATGTTGGTTTGTTTACAGTTGAGTGAAAAAACACTCGACTCTTTGACCATTAAATAACACGTTTTCAATGTCAATCCTTCGTCCTTATGGAGCATTATTTATTTTCCGTAACACTACAGAAACAGGAGATAGGCTCCTGCCCTATGAGGCTCGGCAGGGCTTACTTAGACATACCGATAGTTTTACTGAGGTTACGTCAGGGTTCGAGTTATGTGGGGGCCAGTGGGGGCTTAGCCCCCATAGATAAGGTCTGGGACCCCATAGTCAAAAACCCCTATGGGGTCTCTTTTTTTCCCAATTGTTTTTTCTTGTTTTTTCTTGTTTTTTTTTTCTTTTTTTATGTTCCATTGGAAGAATTTATATTATTTATGTTAACTAGATATACTAAATAAACATGTTAGACAGTAAGACT
>NC_137813.1:11691307-11718807 GCF_963921795.1 Nannobrachium achirus | reverse complement strand
TAATAATTCCCACAGGTTGAGAACCACTGACATACTGTACACACCTGTATCTTAGGGGGAAAGATTTGCACATGTATACGATTCTAGAAATTGACACTGTAATTCAGGGGTTGCCGTGGATGAATAAGTTAATTATTACAGGGGTGCCTTGAGTAAAAAAAAGGTTTGATAACCGTACATGTCTGTGCCGGAAGCTCACAGAACATGCAGGGGAGGACAGAACAAACTGCTGAATGAACGTCTCTCTCTCCTGAACAAGACGTCACTGCCAGCCCCAGACATAATAGAGAACAACACACAAAAAAAAACCCTACAGAAACAAATCAAACAGGAGAGGTGAAAAAGAGACGACAACAAAACAAACCCTTAACATTTTAAAACATGACGTGAACTCAGAGTATAATAATCTATTTTTACATCATCCCGGGCATGTTTCCATAGCGATTTCAGAGGACGTTGCCTGGCAACAGCATCAGACACAATGAAGAGATGAATGGGCAGAGGGCTGATCAGGGGCGTCACAAGGGGTAGGAAAGTGGGACTGAGTTACCAGGGCCCAAGGTGGAGGGGCCCTAGTAACTTTAGCTATTGAAAAATAGCAGATATTCAAGCTCACAGCGCGGCACCGAGTGCCGCGCTGCGAGCTTGTAGATCTGCTATTTTTGAAAAGTGGTGAAAATGTGCGCAACTCTTTGAATATATATTTTTTAAGTGAACATTTGTAACTCAAATGTTGCTTCTGGGGGGTCCCTGGAACTAAATATTTTGAGATGGGGGGTCTTTCACATGAAAAAGTTTGAGCATCACTGACATGGAAACATAGGTTTCTTGGCACACAATTTCACGATCTTTCAAAATTAGCAGATCTACAAGCTCGCAGCGCGGCACTCGGTGCCGCGCTGTGAGCTTGTATATCTGCTATTTTTCAATAGTTAACATTCATGGGGGGCCCGCAGTGAATCCTTGTACCCAGGGCCCAGAATTTGGTGTGACGCCCCTGGGGCTGATCATGCACGCACACTTCGCTCGACTCCAAATGAATCGCTTCGGTTTAAAAAAAAACTCAGTTTTCTTTTAACTCTGGGAGGGTGCACGTGGAACCAAATGGACCCCATTTGTGACTCAGGGTTTTACAGACCCGGGTTTGCGGGACTTGTTGTCATGTCATGGTTATGCATTTCTAAAGTTCTTTTCTGGGTTTTCCAAAGTATAGCTTGTATATTCATATTCATGCTTAGCACCCAAACACAACTGCAAATATAGTTGTAAAAGAGATCCATGCATTGTTAGACTTTTGTACTGTCTATAGGTGGGGTTGAGGGTTTGACATGAAATGAAACTAAGGAGATGGACTTTATAATCTAGTTTATAGTTTTGTGTAGGATGATTGTAAACGATTGTTGCAAAAACGTGACATTAAATGATTTTATTTTTATTTTTTTAAAGGACCCTCAGTTTTTTGGGGCGGGTATTGCTTATTTTGGGCTTGCTGCGTGTGTAATGTTGTTTACACCAGTGTTTCTCAAATATCTTCAAGTCAAGGACCCCCAAATACAGTATTTTTTCTTCTGCAGACCCCCATCTGAATGTATTTGATGCCAGGGACCCCATACAAGCTTTGTGTAGTTAAAATGTTTCAGAAATATTCAAAAATAAGATGTTTTTGAAATTTAAGCAGATCTAAAAGCTCTCACAACACCTGGCAAAGTGGCGTTCTGAGCTTGTAGATCGGTTAATTTCAAATAGCCGATGTGTATGTTTAAAGGGCTCATGTAGCCCAATCACTTTCTTTTGGGCTTGTTTTCATAGACCTGGTTGCTTGTTTCTCTCGCAAAACCTGGCAACACAGGCACAGGGTACTTTTAAAACCATTTGTTTTAATGTATTCAGCCATATGGGGGTTCAATTGTAACTCGCATTGAACCCATTGAACCCTATTCTAGAGCAGCACATGTAAGATTATTTTGTCTCATAGCCTGGCTGTGCACATCTATCTATCTATCTATCTATCTATCTATCTATCTATCTATCTATCTACCGGTATCTATCTATCAACTGTATCTATATCTATCTATCTATCTATCTATCTATCTATCTATCTATCAACTGTATCTATATCTATCTATCTATCTATCTATCTATCTACCGGTATCTATCTATCTATCTATCTATCTATCTATCTATCTATCTATCTATCTATCTATCTACCGGTATCTATCTATCTACTGTATATCTATCTATCTATCTATCTATCTATCTATCTATCTATCTATCTATCTATCTACCGGTATCTATCTACCGGTATCTATCTATCTATCTATCTATCTATCTATCTATCTATCTATCTATCTACCGGTATCTATCTATCTATCTATCTATCTATCTATCTATCTATCTATCTACTGTATCTAGCTACTGTATCTATATCTATCAAACTAACTTTAGGCTATAACAACTGCCAGTTTCTACTTAATAGTGCTTATTGGTACGGAATAGGCAAAATATCATTACATATACAGTATATGTATATTTCACCTGTAAACAGATGCTGACAATGAAGCTGATCCTGAAATATCAACGGGTTCATACAATGAGAAGGAATAGATCGTGTTTTTCTATCACCCCGAAATGCGTTTTTGCGCACAGGATATGGTTGTTCTGGATAGGCTATATGGTCCCCACTCCCAGCTAAATTGGTTAATAGGCTGTAGCATCAACATCTGTGTAATCACTTAAACCATGAAGCAAGCCTACACTCCGGCTAATTGCCGATCTATAAAAGTGCTTTGTAGATCCGTCTTTTTTTTTCTTTCTTGAAAGACAATGTGCCACCATATAAAAATAAATGACTTTGGTGGGTTCTTGACATTAAAAAGGTTTGACGCACTGTAGCTATGGTTCAATTTGGACCCAACCATCCATCCATTCATCCATCCATCCATCCAGTTACAGATCAGGTGGACACTATAGGGAAATCTGGGCACCTCTATGTAAAATTGACTATAGAGTCAACTATTTTTGCATAGTCAACAAGAAGTTGAAGGATAAAATCAACTCTGATAATGATGTACCATGCATGCTAACATCATGTCCAGCCTACTTTACATTACTTAAGACCATGTTTCTTAATTTCTACTATTACATTTCTTAACATTTTGGACTAAATAGCCAATTGGTGCCCAGATGTCCCTATAGTGCCCACTTCCACCCATGCACCCACCGCTCGCTGCCTTACCTTCAATACAGCAGACCCTCCAGAGGCCGGAGTGGGTCAGGTCCCCCCGGCGGGTCCGGGGCTGAGGCTGGGGGTCCTCCGCCGTGCCGTTGGCGGTGGCGTTGCAGATGTACTGGCGGGAGTAGAGCCAGTAGTCCGTGCCGATGGCGATGCTCATCAGGCTGAACGCGGCGAAAGCCCCGACCGTGGCGAGCAGCGTCTGGACCCCGCGCTCACACCACGCCATGGCCACGCTTTCATACTAAATATTCCAACAAAACAAGGAATGGTGGTCCGTCTGACAACACGAAAGGCACGGATCAAACCCCCGTCAGCGAGCGGTTAATTCTCTGGGCACAACATGGGCATGTTTGTGTGCGTCCAGGCGCGCAGCGCTTCGCTCCACACAGCTCTATAGTTTGCTGCTCTTCTTTGCAATTTACGCGTTCCAAAGACGCTCCTTCTTCTTATCCAGAGAGACTTAAAAAGTGTCTGTGTGTGCGACCAGAACACGCAGAGAAAGCATTGAATTCCCTGTCAATACACAAGGTAGATATAAAATATCCCCCAAAGAGAATCTCAAAGAAGCTCTCTTCTCTCGCCTTTTTTTCTCTTTACAATTTAAACTTTAATCAAAGACATTCTCATCCAGATTGACTCCGGAGTGTGACATTTGAATAAGCAGAGAAAACACGGACTCTAGTCAATTAACAAGGTAAGTATTCAGCAGAGAGCACAATGTGACGCCTGGAAGAAGTGGAAGAAGCTTCCTTCTTTTCTCTCCCCTTGAAGCTGAAAAGCGTGAATGGATCCGCTGTTCTCTCGACAAGATTTATAGGCGTTCTAGCGGCAGACTTCTACTCTCTCATCCAGTCCAGAGAGTCAGTGACTTACAACAACAAGTGTGAGCTCGGAATAGTAAGCGGAGAAAACGTTAACTCCAGTCAATAAACAAGGAGGTAATCACATAAATAAGAGAGGAATGTTTAGGCTTGGCTGCATGTTCTCTCCATGAATGGATCCCAGGGGAAATATGTGGCGTGGACTCTCTCTCTCTCTCTCTCTCTCTCTCTCTCTCTCTCTCTCTGTGCAGCGCACACGCACACGCACGCACACCCCTCCGGGGTGACACACAAGTGGTTGCAGCCGGTGGTGGACAAAGCAAATACTCAAGTAGCCTATTCAAAGGTACAAATTAGGAAGTGCATGTTATTTATTTTTCATAGCCATTGCGGTATTGACATTTAGAACGCGTTTCCCCAAACAATGTAAAAGAAAGAAAGAAAGAAAAGAAAGAAAGAAAGAAAGAAAGAAAGAAAGAAAGACAGAAATTTCAGATATGTCATTTCTCTCTGTATTTCTCTCCTTTGTTATTTTACATTTTTATGACTTTTTAGATTTTTTACTGATAATGTCCTATATGCTATAGCCTATGCTATATAAGTACTGTGTTCTATCCGTCATGTCTTTCAATGTTATATGAGATACATAAAGTGGTTCCTGTGTAAATAAACCGAAAAGCTTACTAGGACCTCCTTTTAGTTGACCTTGTACCAGTGAGTTGTACTGTCATTTGACTGTATATAGAAGGAAGCCAATGGACGGAGCAAACTCCTAGGCCTTATTTAATCACAGGGTGGACGTTTCTGTATAGGGTTTATTTATTTATTGACATTACACAAATCTGCACCCATATCTGTTTTCATGTATCTTGTCAACAGTGCCGCTGTCCATGGTATCTTGTCACACACGCTGTCCATGGTATCTTGTCACACACGCTGTCCATGGTATCTTGTCACACACGCTGTCCATGGTCCTGAACTGTGGTTAATTGTATTGTGTGTACCAGTCAAAGGCTGTGACTGCAACTTCACTCAGTGGGAGACAGTAGGTAACTGAGGACATTTACTTGAGTACTGTAAGCTACTACTACTAAAACAATGCAGCCTTGTATCTGTACTTTCTTAAAGGAGTAGTTCACCCCCAAAATGACTTTTTTTATTTTATTTTATTCACGCCATGGAGACTTGAGTTCAATAATATTTTTTGTTTTTTGTCACATTCCTAGGACAAAAATTGTATTAGAGTAAATCTACCCCAATTGATTCCGGATGCATGGGGACCCGAATCCATTTGGGTCCCCATCCGGAACGAATGGGGGTAAATCTATTGTAATCCCATTTTTGTCCTAGGAATGCGACAAAAAACTAAAAATATTATTGAACTCAAGTCTCCATGGCGTGACTAATCAATAGCAAAAAAGTCATTTTGGGGGTGAACTACTCCTTTAAGTATTTGTATTTTTGTATAGGGTACTGACTGTCACTGCAATACATTCCAATGACAAATATTGTACCTTTGACTTGTATTCTACCTGCTATGAGGGCGGCTATTGCCCATGCATTTCAATGGGAATGGAGCAGTTTGCTGCCATTTGCAGATCTCTGCAAAAAAAAAAGAAAAAAAAAAGCGCTCCATTACCTTTGAAATGCATTGTCAGAATCCACCCTCATAAGTAGGCTAGAATAAAAGTGTGGCGTGTCCGAGCCCCTAAGCCCTATTTCAAATGTAGTGAAAATAGCAGATCTACAAGTTACAACGTTTCAACAAGTTGTGAGCTTGTAGAGTGTAGACTGCACTGCTATTTTCATTGGATTTGAGTACTGGAGTCCATGCTGCTGCTGCATCACCGGCTGTGACATGTTGGTTTGTCCCCGTGCTGTGCCCCCCCCCCCCCCCCCCTCCACTGAACAGGCAATTACAAAAAGCAATTAGATGTTTAATGTGCATAACAGCAAGCCAACAGCAAATCATTGTAAAGTCGTCACCTTTATGCCTTAAGTCGATTAGTGCCATCGTTAAAGGCGTATTTCACTTTAAAACCACTTCTGGAGACATTTTAATGTCTAAGCTGTATTGAAAACACCTTTTGTTCCTTGGTTTTGGTGACTGTGTGAGTGTTGCTCTATTACATTGATATTTTTGAGCGGTGGTCACACCGTCTCCATAGCGTGGCCGTGTGTGTATGCGTCCGTCCGTGCATTCATGCATGTCTGTATGTAGCCTGCAGCCTGGCCTGCAATACCGTTGAGTGACCAGAGAGGTGCTGTTGAAATGAACATGCATGCATGCATAGGCGCGCACACACACACACACACACACACACACACACACACACACACACGCACACACACAGCCTTGAAATTAATGGACACCACCGCTCGCTTCACACTGGTGTGATTTTTAAACTATAGGCTGGGATCAATTTGGATTAATTATAGAAAAAACATTTTTGCACCACGGAACCTTTCTCACTGGATGAGTTTCAGGCATACAGATCATACCGGTGCACCGGCCTACAGACAACAAACCCTCAGAAGAGAGAATTTGTTTTTTTTACCCTCAAATACCTGGAACGGCCCCGAGTCGCGTTAGATTTTAACCACTTTAACCATTATTTTATGCTTTAACTATTGAGAAATAGCAGATATACAAGCTCGCAGTGCGGCACAAGTGTCCAAGTATTTCAATATCTTTGACCCGATCTTTGACCCGACTTCTAAATCCTTCCTCTAAATCAGTTCCTCAAACTTTTTCATGTCAAAATTACATTTATTTGGCCGCAGACCCCCATCTCAAAATATGTGGTTCCAGGGACCCCCCAGAAGCAGAGATTTGAGTTACAAAAGTTTGCTTTGAAAAATATATATTGAAAAATTTGCACACATTTTCACGATTTTTCAATAGTTAAAGCATTCAATAATTCTAGGCCTAAATTTTAGCCAACATAAATGTGGATACAGGGAGTTGCTTTGAGAACCAACAATATACAGTACTATTAGAAGCCATGTTTGTCGACATGAAATACATCTTCCTGCTTTCCCTATAGCAGTGGTTCTCAACCCAGGGGGGTCCCCAAATTATTTTGAGGGGTCCCCAGATGATTAACTTAATGTGCAATATTGTTTTCTCTATCAACAGTAAACAAACCAACATAAAGTTTAAGTGTATATAGAGGGTATATGCACATTTCTAAAGTGACAATTTAAGGACTTTTTAATACCTCTAAAATGACAAATTAAACCTTGGTCAAATTGTCAAATATTAGAGGCAGAAATTGTGAAAATAGCCGATCTACATGAGCATGTAGATCTGCTATCTTCACAATACAACCGAGTTATACAAAATGTAATGCCTCAACTCTTGGTGCTTGTCAGGGTGGAGGGTCCCCAGTTAAAATATGATTATTTTGGGGGTCGCGGCCTGAAAAGGTTGAGAACCACTGCCCTATAGCACTGTGGAAGGAACTCAAAACCTGGTGATGAAAATAAATATTCATGAGCTGCTAATGAACAATAATCTTCAGACGTTAAATGAAACGAGAACAAAGCATCTCTACAACAATAGGGAGAAAGAACAATGGAGGTTGACGCCCAGCGACAAACACACTGATCTAATCAAAGGCAATAAAAGTCAATACACTAACGCACAACACACACGCACACACGCACACATGCACGCACGCACGCACACACACAAACACACACACACACACACACACACATAGTTGAATTTACCGCTCAATAGCTATCTGAAGGAGCGCCAAGGGACAGGGACAACCATTATCCCTCCCCACGGTGACTGTGATTGGCTGCCCTGTTTGTAGTATAGTGTGTGTGTGTGTGTGTGTGTGTGTGTGTGTGTGTGTGTGTGTGTGTGTGTGTGTGTGTGTGTGTGTGTGTATGCGTGTGTGTGCGTGTGCGTGTGTGTTAGGGATGGGACGATATGCGATATTATCGTTTATCGTGATGAAAGATACTCACGATAATCGTATCGTGGAGATTTAATTTATCGTGATATCGTCCTCCGTCATGCACTGGGATCAATTCACCTTTTATTTGCCGAGCTGCATATCCGGTACCACTTAGTTAAAACCCTCTATAATTGGTAAAAGGTACTTATATTATGTACTTGATGCAGTCTTTTTTTTCACTCTATCGAATGTCTTTGCCAAAAAATAGCTGATCTACAAGCTCACAAGCTTGTAGATCGTTTGTGAGCTTGTAGACCTGCTATTTTTTGGCAAATGTTCCGCACCCAGGATAATGGATTTTGATTATCGCGATAATATCGTAAATCGTGTGTCTGTAATATTCAGATATGGAGGAATAAACTGCCTATAGTGTGTATGGTGTGAAATAATAGGGGGCTACAGTTCAAATTATGGTCTGTTTGAAAATAGTTCAGACACCACTGCTGCTCCCGTGACTTTGTTCACATTACAGAGTTTGCATTGTGATACCAAAATACATAATTAACTGAAAGTATACTTTATCCAGTATTGCTAATAGAGTTTAATATGATGTGCTTCAGACATAAAGTATATAGACCAGTGGTTCCCAAAAGGTGGGTCGGGGCCCAATCATGAATTAAAAACAAACTGAATTGTTTGTTAAAAATAATTGCATTAAAGCCATACTGTGTAAGATGCCCAACTAGTGGTCATTAGCCCTATAGCAAACCGCGGTCGCGTCCGCGTCTTTCGGACGTTTTTCGTACCTTCAGACCCCCGCGTCTGCCTCCACCTCGCTGAGATCTATCTTTTAAGGGGTCCCTTGTTCCTGTGCGTTCAGTAATTCCAGAGATACGGACTCCTTCACCCTGCCTGGTAGGCGAAATTACCTAGAGAAGGGATGGTACAAACGGGCGACAACAAATATGGCTGCCATAGCGACCCCACTTCAAGATGCGCTGTGATTGGCCGGCAGTTGTATAACCCTCGCTGTGATTGGCCGGTAGTGTGATGACGCAATTTTGGCGCGAGATCCGGTCCACGGCAAGGATCTCAGTTTACATACAGAGAAGGCTTTACAGGCTGAAATTCACGGCGCGGATCTTCTAAAACTTTTGTGATTTAATAGTTAGGAGAATTTTAAGATTTGTTTTATAAAAAAAGTTACATAGTACAACTTTAATTAATTAATACAATTCAGATTAATTAATACAAAAGAAATGCCATAAATTAGTCAAACATTATAATAGTTAAAAATGTAGTGAAATTAGCTGATCTACAAGCTTGTGTGCTAGTTTGGGTCCCATGCAGGGAGACATCAAATTTCTCTTTTGAATCTCGAGCTGAAAGCTTTGGGAACCAGTGATATTATAGCATAAATAAATGAATGCAAATCTAAGAAATGCCATAAATTAGTCAAACCTTATAATAGTTAAAATGTTGTGGAAAATAGCTGATCTACAAGCTTGTGTGCTAGTTTGGGTCCCATGCAGGGAGACATCAAATTTCTCTTTTGAGTCTCGAGCTGAAAAGTTTGGGAACCAGTGATATTATAGACCATACATGGGCGACTGGCGGCCCGGGGGCCACATGCGGCTCCCACCTTCACTTAATGCGGCCCACAGGTTAATACCGGAATACTGATATATTATTGATTTCAGCTGTTACAATTCCAAACATGACCTGCTTTAATTCCGTCAGTCTATATTAGTAGCTTAATGACTAGTATAGTAGTATTAAAATGTCTTCTTTTATGTCCAATGTATTTGTATTTAAGTTCATAAAGTTAACATGAGTATATAATTAAATGTGTTTGAAATTAAATCAAAATTTCAGGATTCCAATTAAAAAATAACAAAAAAGGATTCCAATTCAAAAGAAGCAAAAAATAGCAGATCTACAAGCTCAAAACGCATCGCAGCGCGATGCGTTTTGAGCTTGTAGATCTGCTATTCTTTGCTTCTTTTGTATGAGATACTAGAAGGACTAAGTAGGACGTGGCAATATGCTATGTGGCCCTCTGGAGTGAAGGTGGAAATATAGTGGCCCTCGCCATCATCAAAGTTGCCCACCCCTGTTATAGACTCTACACCTATACTCACACTTATACTCCAGTGCTTTTACTCAAGTACTGGAGTTGAGCACTTTGTCCACCCCTGCCAGTAACCATGACAACACAAACAGTTGCAGACAGAGGGCATTTCCCAGTAGTTCTGTAGCCAACATATTCTCACTTTAACCCATTTAGGCCTAGAATTATTGAATGCTTTAACCAGTGAAATATAGCAGATCTACAAGCTCACAGCGCTGCACCGAGTGCCGCGCTGCAAGCTTGTAGATCTGCTGGAAAAAGTCATGCAAACGTGTGCAAATCTTTGAATATATGTATTTTCAAAGCGAACGTTTGTAACTCAAATATTGCTTCTGGGTGGTCCCTGGAACTAGATATTTTAAGATGCGGGTCCGTGGCCAAATAAATATAATTTTGGGGGTCCTTCACATGAAAAGGTTTGAGAACCACTGACATAGTAGTCTCTCAAGAACAGACTAACTGAGCTCCAGTTAAAGGGCCAGTTCACCTCTGGGACAACCAGGTCTTATTTTATTGTTGTTTGGGACAAGATCAACACAATCCTGAGTTATTTTTTGTGTTCAATCTGTGTTTTGAGATATTTTAGTATTTCAGCATGAATGATAATGCATTTTGCATCATATGACTCCTCATGCTGCATAATATGATGCAAAATGCATCATCATTCATTCTGAAATACTAAAATATCTCAAAACACAGACCGAACACAAAAAATAACTAAGGATTGTGTTGATCTTGTCCCAAACAACAATAAAATAAGATCTGCTTGTCCCAGAGGTGAACTGGCTCTTTAAGTGAAAAGGACCTTTTCTTTGACGACGGCTGGCCAGATTGCTGACATAGAAACATAGGTTTTTCAAAAAATCTTAGAAGGATTCAAAAGACACTTATAGAATCGGGTAAAAATTCTAATTTTCACGATAAAAAAAAGAAAATAGCAGATCTACAAGCTTGCCGCGCTGTGAGCTTGTATATCTGCTGTATATCTGCTATTTTTCAATAGTTAAAGCATAAAATAATGATACACAATAATGTGTACCCGTTCTTTTAAGATGAGATAACTTATTGTAGAATCACTACTCTATTATAGCAGTAACTCACAACCTTTGTGTGTGTGGTGTACCATGATGTTGTAACATGGGCCCCCAAATATTTGGCAAAGCACTATGTTATTAATGTAATGTAACATAACACGTAGACAAGATATATATTACAATGTCATGTGTTTTTTCTTTCTCTCTTTCTTTAAAAGCTTGAAAAAATAGTTTTCATTTTTGTGATACGATGCATAATTCGCTTCACACTTGCTAATAGAGTTTAATACTGTAATAATGTGCTTCACAATGGAGACACACTGAAATGACACCACCAGTAAACACAAGGGTTATATTTCATGCACTTTTATTGTGGAGACCCAGTAGTACCCAGTCAGCTTTTACTGTGGAGACCCAGTACCAAGTCAGCCTTTTATTGTCCAAGACCCAAGTGCACAAACAGAAGGAAAATCATTACCACATGGATAGTCACGCCATTGACGTTCTCCATTGCTTGCAAGCACACAGTCATACATATGATGACCACTTGGATAACCTTTAGCCCAATCGAGGTAGTTCACTTGAGAGCCATCGCACCACTTGAATGTACCGTCGATGTAGCGGTTAGTCATTCCAATCCAGGCGGACTGAGCGGCGTTTGGGTTGTAGTTCTGGATCAGGTCCTGGATAAAGGCGTGCTCCTCCTGGCTGTGGATGGACGCCAGGTGGCCACCTTCATCGTGGAGGCAGTACAGCTCTGCGTCGTTCCAGCTCAGCGATTGCGGGACGTACTTGAAGCAGCGACCGTTGAAGCTGAACCAGAACGGTGGACAGTTCCCGCGCTCCAGCGTCAGCTCAGCAGAGGGAGCAGCGTGCACGGTGCCTACACACACACACACACACACACACTCACACACACACACACACACACACACACACACACACACACACACACACACACACACACACACACACACGCACACACACACGCACAGAGAGAGAAAGAGAGAGAGACAAATGAGAGAGATGCCATAGAAGATGACATAATCTCTGTCTCTCTTTAAAGCATAAGGGTTCCCAAACTTCTAAGGCCGCGACCCACCCAAAATAATCATATTTGAACCCCCACACTGACAAGCACTTGGAATTGTCGGAGTTGCGTCATTACATTTAGTTAGACTCGGCTCCACAGATACATATTGTGAAAACATAATATTCTTAGGTAATATTTGGCAATTTGGCCAATGTTTTAAAATGTTTAAATTTGTGTTAGTTCTTGAGGTTGTAATGGTCTTGTTATTAGTTTCTTTTTCTGTTTTTAGAAGTATTAAAAAGGACCATATGGCATTTTAAAGAACACTTAATATACAGGGAGAATTGTGAGGAAAAATATTTATGGAACAAATAAATGAAATATATATGAATTTGTGAAAGACAACTGACTCACAAAAACCCTATCTGATCACCTACAGTCTGCCAATGATCTGGTCTGTTCAGTTATCAATACCCTAAGCCAGAGAATCGCGTTTGTCACATTAGTATTATTCATTACTGTTTGTTGCCAAAATTCATTAGCCCCCGCTCTAAAAAAGCCAGCACCCCCATAGCCCCCCCAGTCACAATTCTCTGGAGCCGTCGCTGTTAATATACCTAGTGCCATGAGGCCCAGCAAGCACAGGAGTTGAGGAACCAGCAGCATGTCAGCCTGAGGAGGAGGTCTCTGTCTGGGTCAGGGTCTTCTAGAAGAGAGAGAGTCAGTGGAGTCTGGGTCAGGGTCTTCTAGGAGGAGAGTGTGTTGCTGTCTGTGAGTCTTTTTATCTGTTCCACATGAGGGTGTCTGCGCAATTGGCCTCATTTGGTTGGTCATGATGCGTTAACAGCTGTGGAGTTCACACATTCTTTTGACTCACCTTTTCCCAGAAGCACACGCGCACGCACGCACGCACGCGCGCACGCACGCACGCACGCACGCACGCACGCACGCACACACACACACACACACAAAGAATACGTTCTTCAACTTGAGTTTACTGTATTTATGTTACATTTATGTGCATGTATAGGTAAGCATAAACATGCTGTTTGACATAGACCTACTTTTATTATTGAGAGCCAGTGTAAGTCAATGAGTTGAATGGGACAATGTTGTCATTATAGAGACAGACTGTATGAGAGCATGCAGGTAATACAGTACAGTTACACAACATGGCTGCTCATTACATGACAATAATGCAGCAGCAGCCGAACTCTCACAGAACACTCCTTGTCCTTAAATACACTTCCAAGTCCAAGAATTACACCACAGTCTACAGCTAGGTTGCCCACAATGCCCAGGTGGAACCAGTCTCACAGGGAGGGGAGGGGAGGGGGCGAGTAGGAGCAGAGTTGCCAACAGGTCAGAGACGCCTGATTATGGATCCCACTGGAGAAGATGGATGGAAACAGTACTATAGAGTGCTCGTTTTCACCAGCGTCGGCAGGTTAGAATTTCACCAGTTACATTCACCAGCGTTAGTTTTACTGAGGTTAGGGTTAAAGGGATATTCCACTTTCAACAGGGAAACAGCTTATGGGCTTCTCTCCACATGCCCCCATTGTAACTTCAAACTCCATTTTAACCATGATAGATTCATTAAAAACACCCATTATTTTTTCGAGTGACTCATACTACCCTCCTTAGCAGGCCGTGTTTTTTCCATAGCTTTTTTCATTTATTTGTAATAATTATTTGGGAAAATGGAAAAAAATGAAATAGAAAAAATAATTATTAAAAATAAATGAAAACGTATTAGGAGGGTAGTATGAGTCAACAGAAAAAATAATGGGTGTTTTTAATGAATCTATCATGGTTAAAATGAAGTTTAAAGTTACAATGGGTGTGTGAGGGGAGAGGCCCTGGGCCTGGAGGGCCTGGTAACATTTACATCAAATATCTAAATATTGAATCAAGCAAATTAAAAACTGTTCAGGGTGTTCATACAAGCCTGATTAGACAATAAAATGACCAAAAGTTTTTTGAAAGTGGAATATCCCTTTAAGGTTAGGGTTGGTGCACCTCTGTCGTGGTTTAAGTAACTACAATGGAGCGCTCCCTACCTTCGGTTCAGCCAATCAAAAGCTTCAAAAATGAGTCTGGGGCATCTTTCCCAGTGGGCTCCATAATCACGCGTCAGTGACAGAGGACTGACCCAGCACGTGACACTAGATGTGACAAGGGATGTGACAGTGAGATATAACGTATTATGTACTTAAAATCCATAGTCAGTATAAGGCATCTACACTTAATACTCACACTTATACAGTAGGCCTACTCCAGTACCTTTACTGAAGTACTGGAGTTGAGTACTTTATCCACCACTGCCTGTAACCATGACAAACACAAACAGTTGCATGTAGCAGCTTTAAGATGAGATAATTTATTGTAGAATCACTACTCTATTACAGCAGTAGGCCTAATTCCCAACCTTTGTGTATGTGTGGTAGGGCATTAACGACTTGTGATTTTTGCAAGTCGACTCGACTCAGTAAAAAGTTGAGTTGAAGTCGACTTTATTGTTTGATGACGTCATCACATCACACACGACCGCCCAATTATTTTGGGGGGTCACCCAACTGTAAACAAACCAACATAAGGTTTAAGTGTATACGCGAGGCGTTGTGAGCATGTAGATGTACATGTAAAAACAAGTGTGTTTTTTTCTTTCTTTCTTTGAAACCGTAAAGAGTTTTCATTATGATACATATAAATAATTAACTATAAGTATACATCATATCCACCGTTGCTTATTGAGCTTAGTGAATGTCTCTGAGTGTGCCTCACAATGAATGGAGACACACTGAAATGGCTTTCTACGTATATAGAAACAAAGTCAGCTTCCCAATGATCTGCAGGAAAAGGATTGTGTAAGTTGTCTTTATGTCAGTATTAGATTTTGGGGATGTAATTTATAGAAATGCTGCCCCTACTACCCTTTCACCCATTGACACAGTTTTATTTACCATTCAGCACTTAGATTTATCACTGGTGAAGGCTACTATACCCACCACTGTACCCTCTATGAGAGAGTAGGCTGGCCATCCCTTGCTGAGAGAAGAACAAGGCATTGGCACCTGTTTATTTTTAAGGCTATCGATGGGAAGTTACCACCCTATATCACTCTGCTACTTGACTGGAAAAAAATAACTTACCAGACTGGCAATCACTTAAGGTTCCACCTGTTCAGTCCGAACTATAAAACTGCTTTTTGCGTTGATGCTCCCGTTTCATGGAACACACTACAATCCATGATAAAAATGTATGCTCCAATATCCCATGGTCAATTTAATAACATGCTCTTAAATCTCCCTACCTCAGTATGCAATTGTTTTTAACCTACTCATTTCCTATGATGTTTCATTTTATTTTCATTTGTCAAATCGATGAAGCCAGTCGATTTGACATATTGTATGGCCCAAGTGTGTGCCACCAATACTGTGGGAGGAGTAGCGCTGCAAAATAAACTTTATACGGATAGATGGAAAGATGGATGGAAGCAAGTCAGACAAGTAGCCTACTATAGTCTGGTTGTCCTGTTAAGGCGACCAGATTATAGGGACTACCGGCCCTGTTAGGGTAGCCTGATTTCAGACTCAGCGCTGGAGCTTGAGTCTGACATTACGTCCCCATTGTAAGCGATTTCTCAAACTGGTTCACAGCTTTAACGGGACCCTGATTCGCTTGTCTCGTTAGACCCGCCCCCACCTCAGAGGCTCCGACTCTCATTGGCCTGGTACTGCCTTATACCAGAGAAACTATAGGTTCATATTACAACACCAGACCAAGAGAAGCAGTCCGCTCAGAGAGTGGGCGGGTATATGGTCTGGACCCAGGCAACTGTTAGGGCAACCATGCAGACTATAGTAGGCCCTGTATGCCCTATAGTAGGCCCTGTTAGGGCAACAATGCAGACTATAGTAGGCCCTGTTTGCCCTATAGTAGGCCCTGTTAGGGAAACCATGCAGACTATAGTAGGCTCTATAGGCCCAATAGAACTAGGCCTTGTTAGGGCAACCACACTTACTATGCCAGCACTAGGGAATAATAATAATAATATAATAATAATACATTTTATTTATATAGCACCTTTTAAAACAATATTACAAAGTGCTTAACAACATAAAAAAATAACATCATAATCATAATCATAAACAATTTCAGCAACAATAAAAATGTAAATAAAAACAACACACAACAACAGTATCAATGGGAACAGATGCAGTTAAGAGGTTAAAAATGCCTTTCTATAAAAATGAGCCTTTGATTTAGATTTAAAAATGTTTACGGATCCAGCAAATCTGAGGTCCACTGCAAGGCTGTTCCAGAGAGTGGGGGCCCTGACAGCAAAGACCCTGTAACCTTTGGTCACTCTGTTTGACTTGGGAACTTCCAGAAGTGCCAAATCAGAGCACCTAAGATGACAGACGGGCAGGTGGGGTTCCAACAGGTCTGCTAAGTACTGCAGTGTAAGAGAATAAAAAAGATATCGTTTAGAAGAAAACATGAAGGAAAATGTACTTTAACATTATTGCTGTAACTCACTGTAGTCTGAGTTTAATACATATAAATAAATGTTTTATGTTTAATAATATGTTATGTGTGACTTGTTGTGAGTAACTGTCCGGTTGAATAAATAAACATCCTCGGCTATAGCAAGCTACTGTATGCTAGTGGTTCATTAATCCAGTGGTTCTCAACCTTTTCAGGCCGCGACCCCCACAATAATCATATTTGAACCGGGGACCCTGCAAGCACTTGGAATTGTAGGAGTTGGCATTACCGTATTTTCCGGACTATAAGGCGCACTTAAAAGCCTTTAATTTTCTCAAAAAACTACAGTGCGCATTATAGTCCAGTGCGCCTTATATATGGATCAATCATTGACATTGACATTCCCTCAAGCACAGCTACATCTGTTAGCAACGGTAGTGTCTATTATGTGCGCCTTATAGTCCGGTGCGCCTTATATATGAAAACAGTTAGAAAATAGACCATTCATTGATAGTGCGCCTTATAGTCCGGTGCGCCTTATAGTCCGGAAAATACGGTACATTTGACTGCATCTATTCCATTGTGAAAATAGACGATCTACATGCTCACAACGCCTCGCAGCGCGAGGCGTTGTGAGCATGTAGATCGTCTATTTTCACAATTTCTGCCTCTAATATTTGACAATTTTACCAATGTTTGACCAGAGGTACTAAAAAGGTCATAAAAGTCCTTAAAGTGTCACAAATTGACCCATACACTTACTGTAGCCTATACTGTACTGTATGTTGGTCTGTTTACTGTTGAGTGAGAACACAATGTTAACCCATAAGCTAAACATCTGGGGACCCCCCAAAATAATTTGATTCTCAACCCACAGGTTGAGAACCACTGCATTAATCTACAGTAACACCTGTGGTGTTACACATGCACGTACGCATGCACGCACGCACGCACGCACGCACGCACGCACGCACGCACGCACGCACGCACGCACGCACGCACGCACACACACACACACACACACACACACACACACACACACACACCTGCTACACTCCTCCACTCCCCTCTGGAGGTAACAGGCCACCCAGGTGACCATGACTATCTGACATTGTGGAGCATGTACAACACACTGTATACTAGTAGTAGAGAAATAGTGTGTGTGTGCGTGTCCCACCACCTTGAGACTGCCAGGCGTAGTAGAGTAGTAGTACTAGTAGTAGAAGATCAGATTTGCACTTACTTTGACATAAATGATATCAGGAATGATGCATTTTATTTTCTACTGCCGCTGGGCAGCATGTGTCAAACTTTATTTAATGGGTATAACAATTTAGATTTTATATGGTTAAACGAAGCAGAGAGACTTAAGAGAAAATAAGACACTTGCACTTGGAAATTATTTAGAGAAAGGGACAAACAGATGTTTATTTTGTTTGTGGGTATTATTATCAAATATTTTCATTGTATTTTGTGCAGTTTTCTGTTTCCAAGAAGTGAATGAGATGTTGTTTATTGATGTCTTTGGTGACTTATAATCCCGTAAGGGATGGGTCTTATAAGACATGCACACACAAAAAAATAAATGAATGAATGACTTGATTTAGTATTTTCATATTTTCAAATATGTCCCTGTCCAGACACCACTGCTGCTCCAATGACTTGAACACATTGAGTTTTCATCGAGATGCAGATAAATAACTTGAAGTGTACTTTGACCAGCATTGCTAGTTTAATATTCTGTATAATTTAATTCACAATGGAGACATACCGGTATGTAGACCAAACAGTGCAGGGTTAGGGCCCCTATTTGTATGGGTTGCTAATAAAAAAAAAAAAAAAAAATATATATATATATATATATATATATATATATAAATACAAATCTAAGAAATGCATACATTTTTACAAAACATAATGATTAATAAGTAGGGGAAATAGCTGATCTACAAGCTTTTGAGCTGAAATGATGGCACCAGTAAACAACATGGATTATATTTCATGCACTTTTATTGTGGAGACCCAGTAGTACCCAGTCAGCTTTTATTGTGGAGACCCAGTACCCAGTCAGTGGGTTGAATCACACATTCCACTCAACAAGGACATGTTTCTGTACGAAGTGCACACACAGAAGGAAATGTAGAAGAACATGGATAGTCATACATTTGATTTCCACTGTATGTAAACACACAGTTTGAACCTGTACCACCATTAGGCTGACTACTAAACCACCCGGTGTAGTTCACCTTGGAGCCATCAGACCACATCCATCTACCCTCTACGTACAGGTCATTCAGTCCTATCCAGGTTTCTCCCTTTGATGGGTCAAAGTTCCCGATCAGGGCCTGGATGAAGTCGTGCTCCTCCTTGCTGTGTATGGACACCAGGTGGGCACCTTGAGACTGGCAGTTACCCTCTGCAGCGCTCCAGGTCAGGTCTGAAGGTACGTAGTTAAAGCAGCGACCGTTGAAGCTGTACCAGAACAATGGACAGTTCCCACGCTCCAGCTTCAGATCCGCAGAGGGACTGGCGTGCACGGTGCCTACACAGATACACGCACGCACGCACACACGCACGCACGCACGCACGCACGCACGCACGCACGCACGCACGTACGCACACACGCACAAACACAAACACACATGAACACACATGAACACACGCACACACACACACAGGTGTGAGAGTGATGCCATATACTGTAAGAACCATATTTGTTTCCAGAATTACAAATTCAGTTCTGACTAAAGTTCTTTAAAGCAAGGTTGTTGTCGGCACTTCTGGCAATGCCGGGGCAGGTGCCGGTGCCGGAAAGTGCATTCGCTGTCCCTCGTGAAAACAGCAGATCTACAAGCACATAAGGAGCACTGAGGAGGAGGTCTCTGTCTGGGTCAGGGTCTTCTAGAAGAGAGAGAGTCAGTGGAGTCTGGGTCAGGGTCTTCTAGAAGAGAGAGAGTCAGTGGAGTCTGGGTCAGGGTCTTCTAGAAGAGAGAGAGTCAGTGGAGTCTGGGTCAGGGTCTTCTAGAAGAGAGAGAGCGTGTTGCTGTCTGTGAGTCTTTTTATCTGCTCCACATGTGGGTGTCTGCGCAGTTGGCCTCATTTGGTTGGTCATGATGCGTTAACAGCTGTGGAGTTCACACATTCTTTTGACTCACCTTTTCCCAGAAGCACACGCATGCACGCACACACACACAAACACACGCACACACACACACACACACACACACATGAAGAATACATTCTTCAACTGGAGTTTACTGTATTTATGTTACATTTAATGCATATCGGTAAGCATAAACATGTTTAGGCCTACTTTTATTTCGGAGAGCCAGTGTAGTCAGTGGGTTGAATGTTCTTAAAAAACCTCTTAATAGGGTCTAAGAACAAATTTCTTCGTAAGAACGTTCGTAAGTAGGTTGGTGAATCGGGCCCAATGTATACAGACGGGGCCGCTGTTCTGTCCAGTGTGACAGTGTCTGCTGCTTATATTTCCTGTGATAGGCTGCTACCATTTCAAATTAAAACATATGTTCTAAACTAGTGAAAACAGCAGATCTACAAGCACATAACACCTTGCGATGCGAGGCATTGTGTGCTTGTAGATCAGCTGTTTTTACTAGTTTTGTGCGACGGTCTTGTATGATGAAGCAGGGCTTTGCTTTACCAAAAGACGGACACATTTGAAACTTGGAGATACGAGGTTTCTGCCCGACAGTGACGACATTTTAGTGATTATGTTGCGAGGAAAACGTTGAGATAATAGCCATTTTGGTTAGAACTGACTGAAAATAACTTTGTACTTCAAGTTTAAAATGATACTAAATATTTTTTCAAGTGTCCAAATAACTCCCAAATATTAATCAAATTATCTCGCAGCACCCCTGGACTGCCGTCGTGGCACCCCAGGGTGCCCCGTCACCCACTTTGAAAACCCCTGGTGTAGAGGGGAAACAAAGGAGCGCACCAAGTAGAGACCACTGGGCTCTTTATAGAACCAGGACTCCCATTAATTAGTCAGATGATTAAGTTAATGTGCAACATTGTTTTCTCACTCAACAGTAAACAAACCAACATAAAGTATAAGTGTATACACTTTTTTCTGCACACTTCTAAACTTAAAGAATTATAATTTTTAAGACCATTTTAATTCCAAATTGTCAAATATTCATTAGGGAAGAGGAAAACATTGTGAAAATTGTCAATCAACAAACTTAGATTTTTTTTCTTGATTCTTGATTTTTCGTCTCTACTGAGTTCAAGCTTGAGTGCGGGAACTGTCCAGATTTCTAGCACAAATTCAAAGGTCGCTGCCAGTCTCTAGGTGCCCACCTGGTGTCCGTCCGCAATGACGATGAGCACTTCCACCTTCTGAAGATGATCCAGAAGCCGGACGGATCAATGCCAAAGACCTGGTTTAGACTGAATGACATCTACGTAGATGGTAGATCGTTGTGGTCAGATGTTAACTACAGGTGGCGTGATGGTTACCCAAGTGGATTGAATAATTGGGATTGTGTGATTACAAACTGTGAAAGTGGAGGTCAGTGGTGTGACCACGAATGTCGGAAAGCAGCATATCCTTCTGTTTGCGTGATTAGTACACAAACATCTTGTTGAGTGGAATGCGTTATTCAACCCTGCTGACTGGGTACTGGGGTCTCCACAATAAAAGTGCATGTATAATCCATGTGTTTTCTATCATTTGAGTGTGTCTCCATTGTGAAGAGACATTCATATGTTAAGCTATCTTAGAAACGCGGGATAAACTTGAAGTTAATATGTAATGGTATCACAATGAAAACTCATTTTTCAATATCTTAAAGAAAAACACCATGCCATACTTTTTTGTAATTTTAATGTTACATTATGTGTTATATTACAAATTAAATTGAAATCTTACAGCTTTGCCAATTATTATTGGGCCCATGTTACAAAATTATCATGGTATACCACACACTCAAAGGTTGGGAATTGCTATAATGGAGTATGGATTCTAATTTACAATAAGTTATCTAATTTTAAAGCTGCTACACGCATTCTACAGACTACAGACCTACTGGGAAATGTCCTCTGTCACTCAACTATTTATGTTGTCATGGTCACAGGCAGTGCTGACAAAGAGCTAAACTACAGTACTTGAGTAAAAGTACTGGAGTACAAATACAAATAGCTTCACATAGCCAGACGAATCTGCCATTGCAAAGAAAAATTGCCCGTGGCAGATTAGCTCTGGACCCGCTCATTTTTTCAAATTGTGAGGAACCAACCAGGGGCCCAGTATGCAAATGTACAGTAGAGAGGGTGTATCACCTTTGCGCTACTCTGATTGTTGTAGATTTTAATGTTTTTGTAACCGCCCCTTGGGAAGAAAAGAAAACACCAACCAGCGTGGTGTCGCTGGACCGTGGGGCACTGCGTCACTACACTGGCGGACCACCACCGAGAAACGGCCCACCATGCAGGTGGCCCTGGCGTCGTCACCGGCGAGGGAGAGGGACGGCCCAGCGAGGAGTATCATCCTGGAATCGGGGTGGCGCTGGGCAGTGGAACCAAAGGAAGCAGAGGCACAATTGGGTCTTGTGTCGCAGGGCACAGGAGGGCCGGGTGGGGAGAAAAGGCGAGGACCCCCGAGAAGGAAAGGCACCCAGGCAACGGAGTTGGAACATCGAACTTAAAATCCATGTGGTGAGCCTGTCACACAATGGGAAATGGTATGTTGAAATGTCTTACATATGCCAGCAATAGGGAGAATTGTTTCAATCAAAAACTGTAGAATGAGTTTAAACATCCTCTGGGATAACTAGTTACTGTAACATTGCTGTCAGACAGAAACCATGTAGCTCCATATATATATTTTTTTTGTAGACTAATGCCTAATGCCGACTAATGGACATACAAGGTTTCCATCCGACAGCGGCAATATGCTAGTGGTTCATTTTAACCACACAAGGTCCCCGGGCGACAGGGCCTTCTCTGTGGTCACCCCTTCCTCTGGAATGCACTCCCCAAATGCATTAGACACGCCCCCTCCCTCCATAGGGTTTAGAGTTAGAAAAATTGCCCTGAAAACCCACCTGTTCACAATTGCCTTTCCCAATTGACTTTGCATAAGTCTAACCTCACGCGGACATTCTATGGCCCCAACAGATCTCATCGGCTCCTCCGGTGTCTCGGAAGGGACGCGGCGGGGGACATGACTCCTGCTGCTGTCCGCTTTGAGTAAATGAGGAAGTGATCCACGGTGGAAAACGAGTGATAAATCATAGCGATTTTATAATTGCGACCGAAGGTCGCAGTATACTATGAGAAATGTCGTAGCTTGTCCGTCCGTCTTTCAGTACAGGAAGTGATGTCACGTGACATCACCTCATCAAAGATCAAACCCTGGATATTCATACTGTCACTGTGACATCACATGTGATATCACGGTGACAGTCCATATATGGGTATCCCTTTTATGCCCATATGAAGATACCTGATGTCATTGATATATATCACTGGCTAGATGGCAAAGGCATGGCCCTGACTCGCCATGGCCCTGCTTGGCTTTACTAATTAACATAAGTCGTATGCCCATATATGGAGATTCCTATTTTATCAATATTAAGGACATTATTAAGGATTGTATGTTATCAATATTAAGGACATATCTGGGATCGGCCAATTCTTGGCAGAATTGGCGCGATGTCGCCCTTTAGGGCGAGGTCACATATCACCCTGAGGTGTCTTACAAGTAATAATGGAAACACCTAAACAAACCAGTTCACATGAACAATATTGACGTAAAATAAGATATCTGAAAGGCTTCATATATTTTATATTTTATATACAATTAAAATGTTGTGAGCCACAGTAACAGCGGTGCTATCCCAGGCTTTTCTTTCTTGAAAAGTCTGGATCCCGAGGCTAACTTTGCATTAACTCTTGCTTATACTCTCCTGGTGCACCATCCTTGTGGGTACCCCATCTTTCAGCAGCTGACTGTCACTAGACAAGTTCCCCTAGGGGAGATGAAACTCAATCTTTGTGATATGTGTTACTAGACACCTTTACAAACACATTTGGTGTAGACATTTCTTGGCAAGGAATTTATTCCAGGATTGGCCATTTTTCTGATGATATTCCCTGACTAAAACCAGCATGCCTATTCTGGGGGGAACATTTGCTAAAACATATTAGATCAATAGCTTCTCAAGTGTAACCATGTAACTGTTTTTATAAAACAAATCTTAACATTGTCCTAACTGTTAAATTGCTAAAGTTTTAGAACACCCACTCCGTTATTTTCAGCTTCTAAAGCCTTCTCTTTATATGTTTTCTATGATCCTGGCCGGGGTCCGGTTTTTGCGGAAAAATAACGTCATCTGCATCATCTGTATACGTTGTGTATACGTTGGCCAATCACATCGCGGATCATACACACATGATACACTACCGGCCAATCACAGCTTATCTGCCGTGTCTTCAGGAAGTAGCCTCGCTCAGCTACAGTGTTTACTATGGTGAAGGATTCTTAACTTAATCCCCAAATCCTGGCCAGAAATTTACGTTCTACCATGCGTTCTACACCTCCACGGATTCGTATCGGTCGCGGTGGTTTGCGGCGCCGCTCCGTTGGTCCGCGGCGGTGGTCCGCGAGGACTCCGGACGAAAAACGGACGAAAAAAGCAATAACGCTACTGACCACTAGTTTAGCAACTTACACAGTATAGCTTTAAGTGCTATTTTCACTACTTTTTTTGGGGGGGGGAATATTAGATCGGGAATGCAAAAGAAAGGGAACAAAAAAACACAAGAATTGATAGTAATTGATAGTAAAAGTACTTCTACCCACTTATACTCCAGTACTTTTACTGAAGTACTGGAGTTGAGTACTCTGTCCAGTGTCCACCCCTGCCTGTAACCATGACAACACAAACAGTTGCAGACAGAGCATTTCCCAGTAGCTCTGTAGCATGCATGTATATATAGCAGCTTTAAAATCAGATAATTTATTGTAGAATCGATACTCCAAAATAATCATATAACTTCATAGAACTGGGGACCCCACTTTCTTATATTGTTTGACAATTTGGCCAATGTTTAACCAGTTTTCATATTATAGTTGGTTGATTACTTTTGATGCAGTAATTGCTTTTTTTAAAGGCAGTAAAGGGTTTTTGCAAGTCCTTAAATTATCACTTCAATGTCATCTGCCCCCCCCCCCCCCCAACATGTGTGTTCATCATGAGGATCAGCCCCCAAAGCAAAGCATACGTTGTTAATGTTATGTGTTATTATGTAGTGTACCATTAAAATGACAAAACTCGTGTGCAAATACACATCATGGTGTTTTTCCTTCTTTCTTGAAAACCTTGATAATAGAGTTTAATATATGAATGTCTCCGAATGTGCTTCACAATGGAGACACTGAAATGACGGCACCAGTAAACACATGGATTATATTTCATGCACTTTAATTGTGAATACAAGTCGAAGGTTGAATCAGACGTTGCACTCAACAAGGACATGTTTATGGACTAAGTACACAAACAGAAGGCATTGTATTGTAACATGACCAGTCACACCATACACCATACACCATACAATTTGTAAATCCACAGTTTTCAGTTGTATCATCATGACCTGGATAACCACTATGCCACGTGGTGTAGTCCACATGGGAGCCATCAGACCACACCCATCCACCCTCGAAGTACAGGTCATTCAGTCCAACCCAGGTCCAGGCCCGCGATGGTTGATAGCTCTGGGTCAGGGATATGATAAAGTCATTCTCCTCCTTGCTGTGGATGGACACCAGGTGGGCACCTTGAGAATAGCAGTTCTTCTCTGCGTCGTTCCAGCTCCAGAGTGTAGGTTCGTACTTGAAGCAGCGACTGTTGAAGCTGAACCAGAACAATGGACAGTTCCCACGCTCCAGCTTCAGCTCAGCAGAGGGAGAAGCGTGCACGGTGCCTACACACACACACGCACACACACACACACACACACACGTACACACGTACACACGCACGCACGCACGCACACACGCATGCACACACACACACACACACGAATAAAGGTGCCAAATGAGAGTGATGCCACATTGCCATATAGAAAAGGGGAAAAAAAGGTTCTAGAAATACAAATGTTCAGTTTAAACAGGGTTCCCAAAATGTTCATGAAGGTCGTGTCCCCCCATAATAGTCAAATTTGAGGGTCTGACAAACATTGTCAGAAATTGTAGGCATTATTTAGTGTAACTCGGTTCCACAGATAAATATTGTGAAAATATCCCAACTACAAGTTCACAACCCCTCGCACTGCGTTGTGAGCAGAGGGGCAAGAGAGGGAGAAAAGTGAAAAAAATCTATCAAAGAAAAATATCAAAATAAAAATCTAACATCTCTACTATAATCACATTGCATAAAAAAGTGGGGTCTGGGTAACCCCAGGGGTCCTTGAGGGCGTTCCAGGGGCCCCCAGCTAAATTATTTATATACAGTAGTAACCAAATGGCAATCTGGGAACCCATCGTCAAAGAAAGGGCGACACCTATCGGTCTGTCTCTCGAAGCGTAGTGACTCTGAGGCTGTCTCGAGAGATTAACCAAATGGAGCCTTACAATTCTGTGACTCTGAGTGTATCAGAGTTAAATGAACACGTTAAAGTATAGATTGGATCTAGAGATAAAAAATATATTTAAAAAAAGCATTGGAGTCTGCAGGCTAATTTGAACTGGGAACCCCCACCCTGACAAGCATGAGTTGAGGCATTACATTTAGTTTGACTCTGTTCCAGAGATGCATATTGTGAAAATAGCCTAAAAATAGCCAATTATGAACTTGTAGATCAGCTATTTTCACAATTATTGTTGTGCAAATATAATTATTTTTCTCTTTTTAGAGGTATTAAAATGTCTTATTAAATGTCCTTAAATTGTAACTTTAGAAACGTGCAGATACCCTGTATACACTATACCGGAACACCATATGGAACAACAAGGCCTTTTAAAGATCAGTTCTATTAATATACCTAGTGCCATGAGGCCCAGCAAGCACAGGAGTTGAGGAACCAGCAGCATGTCAGCCTGATGAGGAGGTCTCTGTCTGGGTCAGGGTCTTCTAGAAGAGAGAGAGTCAGTAAAGCAGGGGTCGGTAGTGTGTTTCTGCATGTCTGCCTGCCTTTTTTATTTACTCCAAATGAGGGTGTCTTCAGAGTTGGCATCATTTGATTGGCCATGATACATTAGCAGCTGTGGAGTTCACATATTCATTCGACCCACCTTTTTCACACACACACACACACACACACGCATGCACGCACGCACGCACGCACACTCACGCACGCACGCACGCACGCACGCACACACACACACACACACACACACACACACACACACACACACACACACACACACACACACACACTCACAAACAGAGAGGGGGGGGGGATTTGATGATTTTGAAGAATACATTCTTCAACAGGAGTTTACTGAATTTATTCATGTCACATTTAATGTATAAGCATAAACGTTTAACATGTTTCACATAGTTTTATTATGGAGAGCCAGTGTAAATCAGTAGATTGAATGGGGCAATGTAGACATTATAGGGACAGACTGTATGAGAGCACACTGTACCTGCACTTGTGTAGTAGAAGTAAAACGATTTAAAATTACTTCGGTAAATGAAAAAATAAAAACATAAAAAAGAGAAATCCTCAAAATGTTACTTAATTACAGTACTTGAGTAAATGTACTTAGTTACTTCCCACCACTAGGCCTGTACCTTCATTGTGTGGTCATTGTTCAGTTCACACACTGACCTCTGGGTGAGTGACACTTCAGTCCATTCTGCTGC
>NC_137813.1:11673807-11686307 GCF_963921795.1 Nannobrachium achirus | reverse complement strand
TTGGGTCCCCATCCGGAATCAAGGAGGTAAATTTACTATAATCAAATTTTTGTTTTAGTAATGTGAAAAATCGCACCCGTGCGAAGTGAGCGGTGCAAACTAATTCCTGCGCAAATCAGTGTTGATAGGCATGCATGGCAATATTATTTTTGTTGTGTATGATGTCAGTCTAGAGGTCTGCTCAGACTATATAAGTCTTTATTGTCATTTCTCATCAGTTAGTTGACCAAGCTACGGATTGTAGCTTGTAAGAGTGTCATAGTGTAATGATAAGTGACCTTATTCACCTCCAGAGAGGCCTCCAGAGAGGCGAGAAGAGGCCAGAAGATGAATATTTTAGTTTTTCAAAGTCTGTTCATTTGTATTTTAAACTTGTATTACCTGCCTATCATTTATAACCTGTAAGATTTTCCAGTCTGTCTAAAAGTGTGGTTATTTTATCGCTTATAAGTGATATTCATCTAATATAATTTTGAAATTCAAGGTTAGCACCGCTCAATAATTTTTTATGACGTATTTTACGCGGCCTAAACACGTTCTAAATCAGGGTGAACCAATCGAGTGCCTCTGTGACTATGACATCATGGACAGATCAACAGAATCGAAGTGTTTCATTGGTCTAGCGAACTCATGTCATCATCATTTGTGACCAGGCGCGGTTCTAGCCCTGAGCAGTAGGGGGTGCTACAGGGAGCTTTTGTGCAATTGGCGTTTTTTTGCGGATTTGATCGCGTTTTATTCGGGTTTCCGCGGTTTATTTCTTTGCTAAACAATCGGGAACGGCACACTACACTTTCCCTTTGCCTCTCCACATGCACCAGCCAGCAAGATAGTCTATAGTAGATAATTCTTGGTACCAACACTCCAACAGACAGACAACACCAGTGTCATATAATCATTCAGTTCCAAAAGCTTTTCAGTTAATCTACTTAATTTTACACCACTCTGTCTACTACAGCAAGCATGATGGTATTTCTTCCCAAACGTTTTAGCCCGTGAACCAAGAGAAACTAAACCCAAACAAGTAGAAGTGAAAATAGCCAATCTACAAGCTCACAACGAGTCGCTTCGCGCTGCGTTGTGAACTTCTAGATCTGCTATTTTCGATTTAATCAACATTTGTCTCAGCGGACAACTTTTGACATCAAGAAAAGAGTTCGGCATAGGCAAGCTGCAGCAGCAGTCAAGTGTACTCACCAGTCACCATCCAGAAGAATTAGATTCCAAAACCAGTTGACAACAATCAACAGCAGAGCAGCATATTTTATCCTGTTTATCCATATTCCATTTGTCAGTTTTTGGAAAAAGATTGATGAAAAGCCCCTCTCTCTTATATGCAACTTTGGGAAAGTTGTAAAGGCTTTGGTGGTGATCTTGTACAGTTTCCATAACATCTCCTCATAAAGAACTTCAATTGAGTGTATAATGTTTCTTTTATATGGGTTGTAAGTTGTCCTCCTGCGTGCCTTCGAGGCGTTGTGAGCATGTAGATCGGCTATTTTCATACTTCCCATGGACCAGTCAGTGCGCATTGCAAGATGACGCTGAAATGGACTGCAGACTGTCTTCTCTCTCCCCCCAGCGCCCCCGTTCGCAAATTAATGTGTAGGCTAAACTGTTCTGATAATACAAATTGTTTTGGCTGTCCATTCATTCATCATGTATAACTTAAACTGCGCGCTAGTAGGCTATTCCAAACCAATGCAGCTTAACATAACAAACCGACAACTAGGGCCAACCCAGCAACAACTATCGTTTCCTGTCTTACTTTCACAATAAAGTGTCTCCCGCTCACTTCCCAATGCAGCTTATTTCACGCAGGTTATTATTAACAGGAAACAGTGTAGCTTAACCCGTGTGTTTTGTGCAACCAAGCGTGCATGGGAGAGAGAGTGATGAGGGTGAGAGAGAGAGAGACATTGAGAAACAGAGAGAGAGAGAGAAGTGCCGTTTTTTCTCCGTCTGACCGTCTCTCCCGATTTTGCTAGCCCCGAAAACTACTGGTGCTAGTCAGGAAAATAGTGGTGCTTAAGCACCAAAAGCCTCCGCCTAAATCCGCGCCTGTTTGTGACATCATAGTTTTGGTAAAAAAGCGGTCTATAGGAGCGGTTAGCACCGCTCAAAAATAAAATTAAAAAAATATTATTGAACTCAATTCTCCATGACGTGAGTAATCAATATAAAAAAAGTCATTTTGGGGGTGAACTACTCCTTTAATACCAATATTATTATGTAACTAGAAACTCTGTTATGTACTGTATGGTGAGATGTAACTTACTAATATGTACTTAAAGCCCATAGGCTCAGGTAGGGTGACCAGATGTCCCCCTTTGCGTGGGACAGTTCCTCATTTCCATGACTTTTCAGGCGTCCCACAAATTGAGACACTGTCCTACATTTTGACTGGCAGGCTCCAGTAATAAATCAATGTGCATTGTTGCTGAAGCTCTTAACGTGAGCTCACAGCATGCTAGACTGGACCATACTGGACACAGCACTGCTTTAGCAGCACATGAATAAATTATTGGGTAGGCCAGGGTATCGTTGTCTTTACATTGTGAATCTCTCTCATTGTCTCTTTAACTGCAAGATATGTTTTAAGCCTGTTAAATGACATGCAAAATATCCCCTAGGTTACTGCAGGTTAATAACAAAATGATAGACAATATAAGGCCTATTATGGTCGAATATGACATTAAACCATTTAACTTGAGTAGCCTAGTTGCTATAACCCCCCCGCCTGTCCCACATTGTCCCACACAAGCAGTACTCCTGTCCCTCAAATGAACAGTTTGGATCTGGTCACCCTAGGCTCAGGGGAGGGTGATCACTGGCACACTGGCAGAAGTGTGAGAGAGGTTTTTTTCTTTGTAAATTAAATATTTAAAAGAGTTTAGTAGGCCTATGTTAAATTAAGCCCACTCACGTTAGATGCAATCAATGCAAAAGAAGAAGAAGAAGGAAAAAGAAGGAATGTTATTTATAGCCTGTCAAAATCAATTGAAAATGTTACATTTTGATGTGGTGTCGTCATAAATGGTAAATGGTAAATGGTGCATTTATATAGCGCTTTTATCCAAAGCGCTTTACAGAGATTGTGCAATACATGCACCCATTCACGCACACATTCATACGCCGGTGGCGGAGGAAACCATGCAAGGCACCAACCTACTCACCGGGAGCAATTAGGGGTTCAGAGTCTTGCCCAAGGACCCTTCGACATTAACTCAGGGGGAGCCCGGATTCGAATTGGGAACCCTTCGGGAACTCTTCGTGCTCTAATAGCGGTTTCTCTACCCCTGAGCTATGCCGCCCCTGTCATGATTTAACACACACGCGCGCGTGCGCACACACACACTTTGAGTGTACAACAAACTTTGAGTGCTTTGTGCCAAGATGTAGGCCAGATGTAGGCCACATGAGGAAAGAAGTAGTCGCCAGCACTCAAGGTGTATGGGGTCAATTTTTGGCCCAAGAAATGTTTTTCGTGCAAAACAAATGCGTTTGGATTCAGAATAATTAAAAACACCTAGTTAGACCCCTCACATCCCACTTAAAGCATATTTTTGGGAGTGATTTTTTCCCTTATTGCGACCGTAGGTCGCATTTACTACCAAAACCTCCACAGGCTGTCTGTCTGTCAGTGAGTGAGTCAGTCAGTCAGTCACACTTTTGCCCTGCTCATATCTCCACAACCGTTGCCCCCATCCATGCCACATTTTGCACACACACTCCTTACCTGCCAAACTACAACCTCCAAGGACCCCCGGAGCTCCAGGGACCCCCAGGTCCCTGGGGGACCCCCAGGTGTAAAAAAATGTCCCTCCGTGAGTGACACATCACACGTCACACTTTTCCCCTGCTCATATCTCCACAACCGTTGCCCCCATCCATGCCACATTTTGCACACACACTCCTTACCTGCCAAACTACAACCTCCAAGGACCCCCGGAGCTACAGGGACCCCCAGCTCCCTGGGGGACCCCCAGATGTAAAAAAAACCCAGAATGTGCAAAAATGACCAAATGACCACCCCAACGGGGCTGCTCACGGGGAATTCCCGGGGACCACCGACTCCTGCTGCTCCAGAACGGATGCAAAAGTGGTGGTGCCCCCAGTGGAGGACCCCCTACACTGCAGCTCACATAAAATGCCGTAACTCCGGCTAGGAGCGACCGGGAGAGCCGGGGCCGGTACCTATTTGTCCGCCTCGGCGCCGCGCAGACCCCACCCCTCATTTCTCACATGGCCCTCTTCTAGCGCCACCATCAGGCCGATTCTTGCAAAGCCACCTACGGTCGCTTATCTCCCGATTAGGGAGTCTTACTGGTAGTACAGTGTATAGTAAGTGAATGAGACCCAGAATTACCCTAGCTGTCAAACATTTTGCTAGGGATGTTGAATTTCAATCTTCGTTAGATATGTTACTAGACACCTTTACAAACACATTGGTGAAGAAATCGTTTGGTAAGGAATTTATTCCCAGATTTGACAGTTATTCTGCTAATTCTCCCTGACTATAAAAGTCAAGTCCAGATGTAGGCCACACTTCGCGTCCCAGGCAAAGCCAGACGCTATAAAAGAAAACATAAATCCTGAAAAAGTACTTATTTACATATTGAGTAAAGGTACTTTCCACCACCTGTATCTTCATTGTGTGATCATTGTTCACTCAGTTCACACACTGACAGTAGTGAGTGATGTGACGGTTCCCTCATTAGGAGGATTGTAGGCTTTATTGGTTTATTGTTATTGGTTATATGGTTATGTTCTGTTCTGTTTGCTTTGTGTTCATTTCTGTTCTCCTAAGGGGTGCGTTTATATGCACAGATGTATTCCACTTCTATTCTGAATGACTGCTCATTCAGAATAGAAATGCTCATATAAACGTTTAGAAATGGCCATTCCGGTCTGATCCGAATGAACTTCCATTCTGGTCTGAAGAGGTGGTTTATGCCGTTTCAATCTGGATACATTTGTCATATAAACGCTCCATTCGGAATGAACTGCTGTCTGAACTGCCCCCCCCCCTTCTCCGGCCTGAAGTAGGCCTACTTTGCCCATGTCCAAAGTTCTATTCCGAGGATGCTTGTATTCAGGTCCCATGTAAACGTCTGGGAATGAAGCTCTATTCAGAATAAGTTCATTCTGAATGGCATTCTGAATGTGCATATAAACGCACTGTTTCTTGGACTGGGAAGCAGCAGTGCCAGTAACTGACTGCCATTAGACAGATTGGCGTGCACCTGTGCTCGGGTGCCAACGCCCTATAAAAGCCTGCTTCCCCAATCTTTCCTCAGTTCTGTCCATTTCTGTTCATTTTTGCTCCTCTCCCTGCACTTTGCCCTTTTCTTTTCTTTCACACATGCTACACTCACCCACACTACGCCTACACCACACACTAGACCAGGGGTCGGCAACCCAAAATTTTGAAAGAGCCATATTGGAAAAAAAATAAAAAATAAAAAATCTGTCTGGAGCCGCAAAAAATTATAAAAGCCTTACATATTTGTCGGGTGGAAACCTTGTATGTCCAAAACTTTGTTTTGTATTTATCATTTAAAAAATGAACGAAACTAGTGAAAACAGCCGATCTACAAGCACTACAAGCACGATCTACAAGCCACAACGCCTCGCACCGCGAGGCGTTGTGTGCTTGTAGATCTGCTGTTTTTACTACTTTTGTGCGTCAGTCTTGTATGATGAAGCAGGGCTTTACTTTGCGAAAAAAAAAACATACAAATTTGAAACTTGGAGATACAAGATTTCTACCCAACAGTGACGGAAAAAAAATCGTTAAAACAAAAAATAAAAATTTTCCCCCCATCTTTTTCCATTTTCATAAATTTTTGAAAAAGCTTCAGTGAGCCACTAGGGTGGCGCTAAAGAGCCGCATGCGGTTCTAGAGCCACGGATTGCTGACCCCCACACAAGAGAATGCAATTCAGTGAACCAGAACCATGGATCTAGCTCACTTAAAAGAGCCGTTTGAAACACTGGCTCATTTGGCTCATTGTATTTTATATATTTTAAGAAGCATTCATTGAAACATGAATCCACAAGGTGGCGCCACATTCCTCTGCTGACAGTTGAGATCACAATCTTTACCCTTTTCATAAAGTGTGTGTGTGTGTGTGTGTGTGTGTGTGTGTGTGTGTGTGTGTGTGTGTGTGTGTGTGTGTGTGTGTGTGTGTGTGTGTGTGTGTGTGTGTGTGTGTGTGAATTAAGCTACCTTGACTTATGTTATTCATGCAACACCTAAAAAAAACCAAGCAGGCAAGAATGAACTCCTCCCCTTGTTCTCTCTCTCTCTCTCTCTCTCACGCACTCACTGTACTCAGTCAGTGCTCAGTGGAGTAGCAAGGAAGAGCTTTTGTGTTGAACTTGAACGGCTCCCTACTGCGCGAACTGGATCCCATCGTTCAAATAAAAGAGCCGTTCAAAAGATTTGATTTGTTTTCGAATGTCACATCTCTAACACTCATGCATGCCTTACACTACTGACGTTACTGACTTCCACACCTCACCTTTACTTTTGGTTTGTTTGATTACTTTAGATTAATTCATAAATTACATTTTCTTTGGTTAAACTGCGTCAACCCTTGTTTTTGTTGTGTTCACTGCCTGGCACCTCTATAGGCCAGGTTCATAACTACTACTTCAGTCTACTCTAGAGCCATCCTGCTGCAACAAAGACCTGGGGTCTATTCAACAAATTATTTTTCCGGTGTTACTGTATGTAAATTGCATGTTTGGGGAGAAGGAATAAGTTCCTTGGCAAAGAGAGAGCTACTGAGTTAGAAAAATAATTTGTTGAATAGACCCCAGGTCTTTGTTGCAGCAGGATGGCTCTAGAGTAGACTGAAGTAGTAGTTATGAACCTGGCCTAGAGGTGCCAGGCAGTGAACACAACAAAAACGGGTCCGCATCATTGTGCCGACGGGCCGGTATGCCGACAATAAAACTAACCCTAACCGCTAACCCTAACCTCAGTAACCGTGACGAGTAACTAACCTTCCGACGCTAGTCGGAACAGCGGCCCAACAGTGTCATTTTATATTTTAGTTTTGGCTGTTATACAAGCTTGCAGTGTGGCTGTTTTCAAAAAATAAAAAAATATATAAAAATACTTCTACTAGGCTACATAACTGCAGGTACAGTGTGTGACTGTACTGTATTACCTGCATGCTAAGGGTAAAAGCCATCTGTCTTGGCCATATATTAGATATATGGATTCTGTATGTTAATTATGTTTAGCTACTTATGCATTAAATGTGACATGAATACAGTAAACTCGAGTTGAGGAATGAAAAACATCATATCATATCTAACAAAATATCCAACCCCAACCCTATGCATCCCTGTGTCCTTTACAAAGATCTTTGGTCATTAACACAAATCTTCTCTTCTGGGGGTCCCTGGCACACATGTGTGCATACGTGTGTTTGTGTGCTTCTGGGAAAAGGTGGGTCAAAAGAATATGTGAACTCCACAGCTGTTAACGCATTCTTGACCAACCAAATTATGCCAGCTGTGAAGACGCCCACATGTGGTGCAGATAAAAAGACTCACAGACAGCACCACACTCTTTCTCTTCTAGAAGACCCTGACCCAGACAGAGACCTCCTCCTCAGGCTGACATGCTGCTGGTTCCTCAACTCCTGTGCCTGCTGGGCCTCATGGCACTAGGTATATATAATTGTTTTTTAAAAGGCCATAAATGGTTCCATGTGGTTCCATATGGTGTATAGTGTATACAGGGTATCTGCACATTTCTAAAGTTTAATGACATTTTTAATACCTCTAAAAAGAGAAAAATATATTTTCACAATAGCTTTTTATCCGATATTTTCCGGTTTTCCCATGTATTTCCGGACCCATCTTTGCAAGGCCACGTCCACATCTCGGAATATATCGGATAAAAAGGCTTCTTTTTATCCGATATATCCGATAAAGAACACAGGGATTCCAGGTAATTATACAAGGCCGGCCAAGATTTAGAACGAGTTGTGACTTTCTAAAACACTTTGTTTGTGAAATTTGAATGTTTGTGTAGTTTGTATGGGCTTTTGAATTCGCCTCCATCAACGCAGGTAAACACTGACCCATGCGCCATGCCGGCCATGTTATCAACGACCGTCATGTTTCAGGGCTACTGTTTTCACTACTTTTGGCATCACTCTCATTTGGCACCTTTATTTGTGTGTGTGTGTGTGTGTGTGCGTGTGTGTGTGTGTGTGTGTGTGTGTGTGTGTGTGTGTGTGTGTGTGTGTGTGTGTGTGTGTGTGTGTGTGTGTGTGTGTGTGCCTGTGCGCGCGTGTATGTGTAGGCACCATGCACGCCAGTCCCTCTGCTGAGCTGAAGCCGGAGCGTGGAAGCTGTCCAAACAGCTGGCATAACTTCCACGGTCGCTGCTACAGCTTCGTCCCGACGCGCCTGACCTGGGACGAGGCAGAGGAGAACTGCCAGTCCCACGGTGCCCACCTGGTGTCCGTCGTCAGCAGGGAGGAGAACACCTTTCTCTCCGACCTGATCCAGAACTCTGACCGCCCCTCAGACACGGGCCTCTTTGCCTGGATTGGACTGAGCGACGCTGCCTTCGAGGGTAGATGGCTGTGGACCGACGGCTCCTTTATGAACTACAGCAGTTGGAATATTCTGGCGGGTCATCCATTTCGCAACGACGGTTGGAACTGCGTGTTCACCAACTATCAAAAACCAGGCCTCTGGGCCGACTTTCCCTGTTATGGTCGCTGGCCTTCTGTTTGTATGCTTCGTACGTAAACGTGTGCCTGTTGAGTGGAAAGTGTGATTCAAGTAACCCAGTGACTGGGTGCTACTGGGGCTCCACAATAAAAGCGCATGACATATAATACATGTGTTTACCGGTGTTGTCATTTCAGTCTCCACTGTGTGTGAAGCACATTCACAGACATTCATATATTAAACTATATTAGCATTACATTATATCACACATTACATTAAAATCTTTGCCAATTATTTGGAGGCCTCAAAAAAAAAATTCTGATCTACTGTTTAGGAACCACTGATACTGTATGTCTCCATAGTGAAGCACATCATTAAACTCTATTAGAAATGCTTTACAAAGTATACTTTAAGATGTGTATCAGTATCATAATGCAAACTCAATGTGTTCAAGTCATTAGAGCAGCAGTGTGTGGTGTCTGAATATTACATATTTTACATATTTTTATATATTTACATATTACATATTCTTTCTCTCTGCCTGCCCTCCACTCTCTCTCTTCCCTCTCTCACACCGTATACTCACTGATCACCATCATTCATCTGAATATTATACACCCGTCCCGCACGCAGGCACGCACGCACGCACGCACGCACGCACGCACGCACGCACGCATGTGTGTTCAGGGGTTTGACACATGTACCACATCCTGTTACCCTGAACACCAGAGTCTGTACTTTGTGGGTGGAAATCAACATTACTTGTACATCCCTAACAGTCATACTGTGTGTGTGTGTGAGTGAGTGAGTGAGTGAGTGAGTGAGTGAGTGAGTGAGTGAGTGTGAGAACAGAACGCGTGTTGGGTTTGAACCTGTACACATCCTGTGACCCCGGCCTGTGAGCTACCTGTGAAGGAGGCCTGTGAACTAATGTACCAGTGAAGGAGGAAGAGGAGTCTGCTGTTTCGAGAAGGGGGAAATGATGCACCTCGCGTGATGCACCTCACATGATGTCCCTCACGTCACGCAAGGATATCATGCCCCTCATCCTGCCGACAACACCAGATTGTAGTTACTCGCGGTGAGCTGGTAATGAACCCGAGGCTCTGCACTCGCTGAAGACCGACGCACAATCTGTAGATGTGTAACAGTTGGGCTTCGAACCCTGGCCTCCCACCACTAGACCAAAGAGACATCTCTCTGATCCGGGGGAGATACTAGACTTTTGAGGCTGCAGTAATCCTGGTCTCTATACTGCCTCCACCTTGGCAAGCTGGGACGCCTGATGGAGGGGAAAGGAACTGGTTGGAATAATGTGTTTAGTTGAAAATGACACTGTGTGTTTGTTTGCATTGCTTTCATGTTGGATACGGCATAACACTCACACCGTGCAGCAGGTGCTCTCTGAGCCTTTGATTACTATTAGGCATCGGTCTGTTATTGAGCGGAGCGGTCATTTTCCAGAAATAACACGTCGCTGATTTCAGCGATTGACCAAAGAATCAAGCATTCAACAAAGCCTTGTAATAATGTACTTTAAATGAGAGAACAGATACTATTATATTCAGCCGTCTGGCCTGCAGGCTGAGACAAAAAAAGGAAGAAGAAAAAGAGGTAGCTGTGAAGAGTCACATTACAATATACTGTAGTCTTCACATTACTGACCAGTGTGCCTGAGGATAAGCTCATTATGTGCTATTAACACGGTCACATTTAAAGGACAGCCAATTGCTTTAACATAATGGGAAGTTTGCACAACTGATCGAAAAACAATACTCATGATCTTCATGATCTTCCTCGTTTTGTGACTTTAAATCTAACAAACGTTGACGCAGTTTGACAATGAACGACAATGACTGAGGGCATGCATGTCAACACTGGGCCAGACCTGACCAAGAAGGTCATATATGGCCGAGGAGAGAGAGAGATGGAGATGGAGGAGAGAGGAGAGAGAGAAGAGCCGATAGACGATATCTATCTCACTACAGACGACCAAGAGCCCATCTATGTGACTCCAGACGATCAAGAGCCCATCTATGTGACTCCAAATGACCAAGAGCCCATCTATGTGACTCCAATCGACCAAGACCCCATCTATGTGACTCCAAACGACCAAGACCCCATCTATGTGACCTCAGACAAACTTGACCCTGGGACACAGCCGGATGCTGCACAGAACAACACAGCACAAGAGCAGCTCGGAGGTAAAATTAAAACAAATAAAGTACAAAACTAACTAACATAATATGCATGGATGTTACAAGGACATCAGAGTAGTGGTGTCTGGAGAAGTGGGAAAACACTAAGTCTTGGGGGGAAAAAAAAGGCTAAGACAAATCTATTAGCCAATCGATGATGTTGTTTCGTGCTAAAATCTCAAACATGCTAAAAAGTGAAATATAGGAGCGGTTTGCACAGGGTACATGATATATATACGCTGAAGAAGGCAGCTGTACTGCCGAAATTATTCTCTGTGTCCAACAATAAACTTTGGCACTTTGGCTACGGTGTGTGCGGCCACTTTTCTGTCTTTTTAAGACATCTTCTGCGATTACCATTTTACGTCAGTAACGTCAAAGAGAGCACTGCCTGCGGTCTTGACAGTTTGTACTTTTATACCATTGTTTTTGGCTTAAAGCGAGCCCACAATATTTTCTAGTTTAGATTTAAAGATTTGAACTGGTCTCACTCTTTTTAATGAATGAATAGTTTATTTCCGTGTCCTATTAGTATTACACGCAAAAAAATACTATAAATACTTCGACACCAAAAGGTTTGTTACTTGACAGTGCAGTTATGACTGCCGCTCTGAGAAATCGAACTACAAGGACATAAATAATCGTTTATGTACATTTTAATTTTTCTCTTTCTTGAATATTGTCTTATATCTATTAAATACCCTAGTTTAAAAAATCTTCTTGAATTGTATAATTGATGTGCACAGTTCTAGCTCTAGCTTTATCGAGGCTGTTCCATAAGTCATCCCCTACAGATATACATCTACTTTGTGTTGGTCCTTGCCCATTTTGACTCTATACACCTAAGCTAAACTATCTATAACATCTTATTAATCTGTGTGTGTGTGTGTGTGTGTGTGTGTGTGCGTGCGTGCGTGCGTGCGTGCGTGCGTGCGTGCGTGCGTGTCTTCTAGATAATAAACGGTACAAGCGGGTTGGAGTCAGCTTTGGAGTGCTTTGTACTGTTCTAGCTCTCCTCAACATTGCCGTCCCACTCTATCTCAGTAAGTCAAGTTTCAAAAGAATGATTACAATGTTTAGAGATTATAAAAAAAGGAGTGTGCATTTGCATTTGCATATGTTTTGGCAATGTGAAAAACTAAAACATTTTTGGGACTCAATTCACTCATTCACAAGGTCTGTACTGGAAACAGAATTTGATTTGTCCCCATGTGTCTACCTAATGAACGACCTATCGGAGATCAGGATGGACATAAAAAAATATAGACTGTTAATTACCATAACTGAGGACTGATGTTCCAGGACCTCTGGTCCCCATTGTTCTCCCAGCTGAGAGCTGGGTCAACTGTCTGACATGAACTGTAAGAAATGAGTTGTGCACTTGCTGATGTCGCTGTTGTTGTTGTGCTATTGTTATTGTATTTTTATTTTGTTTTTTGTTTGTTTAGTTTTGTTTTTGTCTGTTTTGTTATGTAAAATTGTGCCCCTAATAAAAAGATTTATAAAAAAAAAAAAAAAAAAAAAAAAGGAGTGTGAACACCTTTCTAAGGAGAAGTGTTAATTACCTCTCCTTTGGCCTCCTGAAAGGTGGATTTT
>NC_137813.1:11566307-11668807 GCF_963921795.1 Nannobrachium achirus | reverse complement strand
AAAGAATTGCCCTAGAAATCCATGCTGTACGCCACATTGCCTTTTTTATGCTTCGTTTAGTGTGGTATCAAGTACTGAAAATAGCCATTGCGCTGCAACGCGTTGTGAGCTTGGAGGTCTGCTATTTTCAATATTTTCACCAAAAGGCCCTTTTAGATATTTCAGCCCCCGCCTCATCTATGGCCCATAGATGAGTGCATCGTTGTCTTTACTTTGAAAGCAAGATTACAGGTTATAACATCTAAACATAATCTCTCCATCTGGTTTCTAGGCAATCATTCTCGTCACGGCAATGAGCAAATCGTTGAAGCCATGTCCCACCTTAAATGGTTGCCATGTACAGTATACAGGGGCCTCTACATAAGTAGGCATGACAGAATAGTAGATTTGATATTAAAAGATGAATTTTCTATTTTTAATTCCTCCATCATGCTCTATAAGCATTCTACTGTGAAGCCGAGCATGTTTAACCTTCGCAATGATGATTCTGTGTTCTCAAACATTACAGCTAAGACCCATGATGTTATAAATGAAAACCTTAGGGAGGTGTTTATTTTCGAGGTCAGCTGTACTTTTGACTACAGCTTGAAAGAAGCATTTCTAACCAACGTGCTGAAATATCAACAGCTAGAGCGGACCATCTCACAGCTAGGCTACAGATGTAAACGTTTAGTTTTTATCTTTGGCAGCCTAGGGCATGTGCACAAGTTGGTTGTGAGGGGCTTACAAAAACGGTTAGCAAGGTATTGCTCAGTGTCAGCCATTACAGGAAGCCGCTCAATTTGGAGGAGGCGTTGTTTCCTTTACCCATGATTTATCTCCGCTGCGTCTTAAGTATGTCAACTATACTGTATGTAACGATGTTCTGCTGTTTAGGCTCTTTGTAACTGGCTGTTATTTCATAATGTCTGACTGCACTGTCACTGTTTATGACCTTTGTACGAGGCATCCTTGTACTTCTATTCATGTGGTCATAAATAAACAAATCAAATGTGTGTGTGTGTGTGTGTGTGTGTGTGTGTGTGTGTGTGTGTGTGTGTGTGTGTGTGTGTGTGTGTGTGTGTGTGTGTGTGTGTGTGTGTGCGTGCGTGCGTGCGTGCGTGCGTGCGTGTGTGTGTGTGTACAGAACCTGTAGAGTTTGGGTGTTCGTTGGAACTTTGTCTGACTTTAACTCTGGCTTTGGTTCCTCCTGGTTCTCATTCTTCAGGACCAGGTAAGAATAAGAGTTTTTCTCTTTGTGGAAATGAAGCTTTAAGTGCTTATAGTTGAAGACTGGGTCAAATTAGAAGCGGTGCTGACTCAGTACATCTGGGAGCCGTAAAAATGTTAAAAGCCAAATTTATATTTTGTAAATTTTTGTCTCACAATGGTGTATCTACCCTACAAGCTCACAACACGTCAAGTCATACCATCTTGTGAGCTTGGAGATTTGTAATTTGTGTCAGGGAATGTAAAGTCCTTCATTTGCACCACCACACCACTGTTACTGGAGGTTGTTTCATAGCTGCTGTTCCTCCACTGAGAACGTGTGTGTGTGTAAAGGACTATTTCATTACACATCAGTGAAAATAGCCGATCTACAATCGCACAACGCCTCGCGACGCAAGGCCTTGTGTGCTTGTAGATCGGTTATTTTCACTAATTTAAATAATTTTAAAAATGATAATTACAAAACGAACAGTTTTGGATATACAAGGTTTCCACCCGACAACAACAATAAGAGGTTTTGTTGTTACAGATCCAGGTTTAACAGTATAAGAGGTTTTGTGTTTTATCCAACGAGGGAGACGAGGTGTTGGCTCCTTGAGAGCAACGTTGGCCAAAGACAATCTCTCTCATGCTTCCCAGATGAATAAAGCGGAGGTGTTTTTCTTCCTTTCTTTTTTAAATACGTAGCAGTAGTCAGTGCAGCTGGTGGAAAGTGTTTACAAACCCTGTGTTTGTACAAGTCTCACCCTTGGATGTTCCGTCAACCTGAGTGACTGTGTCAGGGGTACCACTGTTTATTCCTGGCCTGAATCCATCAAATTGTGGTGGCCGTAAATGTCAGCGATTTATATTTTTTGAGTGGTATATGTTTTGATTCTTGGGGTTCTTTAAAGAGGTGGTGCCATAGTTTTGTACTTTTTCTGAAGTTAACATCAATCATATAATTTTCCAAATGTCTGTCTGTCTGAGTGTCTGTCTGTCTGAGTGAGTGTCTGTCACAGCGTTTCTCCTCAGTGGCTGGAGCAATTGATCTGAAATCGCATCACCATTAGCATATGAACACACCTGACATAACTGTGAAGCCCGTTTGTCACTTTCACAAATCATATGCTGTATATTAGCATTTTTATGGTGTATCTATATCTATTCTGCATCTAGCTTGAGGCATATCTATTCTGCATCTAGCATGAGGCAACATGTTTAACCTGTGTGTGTGTGTGTGTGTGTGTGTGTGTGTGTGTGTGTGTGTGTGTGTGTGTGTGTGTGTGTGTGTGTGTGTGTGTGTGTGTGTGTGCAGGTGGGTGGGCGGGCGGGCGGGGGGGGGGGGGGGGATCTGTTGTCTGGCCCTGTTACAGATTTTGTCCAAAAATCATGCAGATCGGTACACAGTATCTCTGTAGCCATTAAACAAAACGGGTATTTCTTACATTGATGCTCCTACATATTATCATGCAAGCACCAGTTAAAGTTACTTTCCATCCCTCATATACTGTGTGCACAGTGCACATCCCATAACCCACACACTGCACATCATTTCAGAGCTCATATCTTTGAACGGGTAAGGACTAGTATATTCTAATAGGCCAACAGGTGGATTTATAATGTGCAGATTTGTCTTCCACATGTTGACGTGTATTTGTGTTTACTTCCTGAAAGCCGAAAGCCTCTTAGTCAAAAGACCCAGTCGAAAATACAGATTAAATGACATCATAAAATCATCCCCTCCCCTTTTACCATCCACCCAACACTGTGGGTGTGGCCAACTTCAGCTGGGTCACCACCCACCTGACAACCAGACATACCTATAATGAACTGGAGGGTCTGGCCACATAAAAACACAATTTAACTCTTTCTGTACACTTTCTTTTTGAAAAGTTCTTCCTCATAGTATAATCATAATACCTGATCATCATGTTTTAGGGGAGAAAAAAATCATTGCACTGCATCTTTAAAGTCAAAATGTTCCCCCTGAACGAACCAATCAATGACTGAACATCCAATAAATACAAGGTGTCGTGCTTGTTGTCTTACAGAGTCAGAGCGTCACCATGAGGGCTACTTTCCTTCTTTTCCTGTTGTGTGTGGCTGAGGCTGATGACATCCGCTATGAGGTGAAGGACATGTTCAAACAGTTGAACAGCAGCCTGGAGGAGAGGCTGAGCAGCCTGGAGAGGAGGCTGAGCTGCCTAGAAGGACACAATGAAGGTTACTTAGGATGCTTACCTTTCAAACATTGTTAAGGGGGTTCCAGACGATACGCCAGTGTTGTTTTTGTTGACGAAATGATGACGAATATCATTTCGTTAACGCCCCTTTTTTTACGACGAAGACGTGACGTTAAAGGGATCCCTGGCTAATACGACAAATATGCCTTAATACATTATAATTGTCCTCTATAAATACAATGTAAAATTAAAAACACCTTAATTATTTTATTTCTTCTAGAAATAGCTAATCTTTCACTCAATAGGGGAAATGCCCGTCGCAAGTTGATGATGTCATAAATGCAATTTGTGATCTATCCCTATGGAATTTATGGCATGCATGTGCAAATAAAAAATTTAGCGCAGGAATTTATGACGTAGCCAGTTCGGGGGGGAGGAGCTAGGGGTTGACAGCGCGCCCCAGGGGGGCGGGGTGAGTACCCCGGCCCCCCTTACCCAGAATACTTTAGGAGAGTAGCCACGGCATAGTTCAGTTGCTAAACTCGCTGCTGCCCCGCCACCTTCCCCAACTCCACCTCTTGGATTAGGCTTATCCCCGCTGGGGGTCTCGGATCATGTGACCACGGAGAGCTCTTCGCTGTTCCCTTGAGGACAGGCGTGCACGAGTCAAACTCTTCACGTTGTTGTCCCAACTTGGAGTATGTCCATGTCATCGGGTGCGCCCGGTGCGGTGCGCAAAAATAACGGATTTAAAAGCTTGCAACACTGTCCGATGCACGGCTGTTATGTTTCAGGGCTAAACGAATCCTGTGGTTAAAAAGAACTGATCTGCAAGCTATAGCATCCCGTTACATTATGTTCTTTTTAAGCATGCGCCACCGCATATAAAAGTTATGGCTCACACGCATATATGCTTGATTCAACATTTGGGATTATACATTATTTAATTGTTTTTATTGGATAGGAAATATCATTATGGACCCATTGCTTCAATTGCTTGTAAAGAAAGAAAGAGAGAGACAGAGAGTGATTATTTGATGTGGAAACGCGGTGACGCTTTAATTGTTTTTATTTGGCCACGCGTTCTTGCGCTATTTATTGTTAAAATAATTAAAGAAGAAGGCTTTATGCTTGGCTATATTTTTTTTTGAGAGAGAGAGAGAGAGAGAGAGAGAGAGAGAGAGAGAGAGAGAGAGAGAGATTCCTCCGTCCATCCATCGCTAATTACTGCCTGAAATGCGCGAGTTTCGCTTCTTTAAAAAAAAGATATAGCCCATATAGGAAGCGGCTGTGATTAATAACACAAGAATTAATTAGAATAGGCAGTGAAGTAATTTTCCATAGGAATAGCCTATTCGGTCAATAGATCAACAGCCGCCTGTATGACCACATGTCACTTGTTTACATATTTGGTTCTTTTAACAAAAGTCCCGTGTGAACGCTAACCGGACCAAATTCAAAATGCAACAATGTAAACATTTGGTCCCTGATCCGGACCTTCTAAGCGGACTTTGGGTGAGAACGTGCCCTTAGAGTCACAGAACTGTAAGGGTCCATTTGGTTCGGGTCCAACTATAAATCATTTAGCTGGGGGTCCCTGGGCCCCACTTTGAGAACCAACTACCACATGGTATCTTATGTTAAGGCCATATAGTTGCAGCTTTATTTATCTATGTAACCGAGTAAACATTAAATGTATGCCTCAACTCCTACTACAATTCCAAGTGCTTGTCAGGGTGGGGGTCCCCAGTTGAAATATGATTATTTTGGAGGTGGTCTCTGCCTGAAAGGTTTGGGAATTCTTTAAAGATCTTAGGTCTGAACATTTTTATTTCTGGCACCAACAATGTTTATTCTATGGCATCACTCTCATTTGGCACCTTTATGTTTCTTTATGTTTCTTTGTGTGTATGTGTGTGTGTGTGTGTGTGCGTGTGTGTGTGTGTGTGTGTGTGTGTGTGTGTGTGTGTGTGTGTGTGTGTGTGTGTGTGTGTGTGTGTGTGCGCGCGCGTAGGCACCGTGCACGCCAGTCCCTCTGCTGAGCTGGTGCGTGGACAGTGTGAAATCGGCTGGTCCGGCTACAACGGTAGCTGCTACAAGTACGTAATTTCAAAGCTGACCTGGAACGCAGCAGAGAAGAACTGCCAGTCTCAAGGAGCCCACCTGGCCTCCATCCACAGCAAGGAGGAGCACACCATCATCCAGGCCCTGATCGGAAACTTTGACCCATCACAGGGAAACACCTGGATTGGACTGAATGACCTGTACGTAGAGGGTAAATGGATGTGGTCTGATGGCTCCAAGGTCAACTACACCGGGTGGGCTAGTGGTCAGCCAGGTGGTGGTACAGCTCAAAACTGTGTGTTTACATACATAGGAAATCTAATGAATGACTATCATTGTTCTAATACATATGCTTCTGTGTGTGTACTTCGTACAGAAACATGTTCTTGTTGAGTGTAATGTGTGATTCAACCCACTGACTGGGTACTACTGGGTCTCCACACATATAATCCATGTGTTTACTGGTGCCATCATTTCAGTGTGTCTCCATTGTGAAGCACATTGAGAGATATATTAAACTATATTATCAACGCAGGACAATGTATGCTTGAAGTTAATACATTTTCAATGTTTTAATCACTGTGACATTTATTTGTACATATCTTTTTTTTGTGTCATTTTAATGTTACATTATATTGTAATATTAATTACATTAAAATCGCTCTGCTTTGCCAATTATTTTGGGCCCCATGTTACAATATCCTCATGAAGCACACACACACACACACACACACACACACACACACACACACACACACACACACACACACACACACACACACTGTATGCCAGGAACACATTTTAGTGTAGTACAGTACATGTACAGTATGTAGCAACATATTCATTTTTGTCATTTTTTCATGGTCTATTCATGGTTGTGTAATTGCCATTAGCAGCAGACAGGGGGGGAGTACTCTGATCTGATGTTTTACTTAAAAGGGAGAGTTCACCCATTTTTATTTATTTCAATCAATCACTATCAATTCATGGAGTTTTTACCGTTCACTTTCCTTTGCATTCCTGATCTAACAAATAGGGAGCTCAGTCAGTAGAGCTCTCCCTTTAGACCAGCGGTTCCCAAACCTTTTAGCCCGTGACCCAAAAGAGAAATCAGATGTTTGCACGGGACCCAAACTGGTGAAAACAGCAGATCTACAAGCTCACAACGCAGCGCGAAGCTGTTTTCACTACGTCTTAAACATTTGTTTTCCAAATTATGGGATTTCATAGATTTTTCCTTAATTTATTAATGAAATTACTTAGAAAAATGATTTTTCTTTATTATTATTATCCCCATATGGGAAGAAAATATTCTATCAATGATGTCATCACGTACTAGGCTACTACTCATTTCATATCGTCGTTATCGGTTGGAAACCTCGTATCTCCAAGTTTTAAATGTATAGGTTTTTTTCACCAAGTAAAGCCCTGCTTCATCCTACAAGGCTGTCGGACAAAAGTAGTGAAAACAGCCGATTTACAAGCACACAACGCCTCACGGTGCGAGGCGTTGTGTGCTTGTAAATCGTCTGTTAAACGAACGGTTTTGGACATACAAGGTTTCCACCCGACAACGACGATATATTTGATTAAATGCCCATGCGGGCTGGTCTATGTGGGTAAAACATCACACCAGTTAAAACAAAGAATGAGTGAACATAAAAGCACCATAAGGAAAAGTGATTGAAATTACTCAGTAGCAGTATATTTCAATAACTTTAAGCATGATATCTCATCATTCAGGTTCCAGGGTATTGAAAAAGTGACTCTACCAGAGAGAGGGGGGCACATTGATGACATTCTCAATAGAGAAGTCTGTTGGATTTATACTTTACGAACACGATTCCCTAAAGGACTGAATGATGAGATTCCATGGCATGTCATGCTGTAAAGAAATGTGGGATTATTGAAAATGTATTGAAAATATGAAATAGGTTTGTAGATACACTTGTTTATTGTACTGCGCAGTTGGAATGTTTTATGAAAGACTAACCACACACAGGTTGATAAATATATTATTTGTAAACAAAAACACCTTCTTATTCCCCTATTAGATACAATAATCCATCACAAAGAAATAAGACAGGAGAGTGATTCAGAGTGAGAATGGAATGTTTACTATGGAGAGAGAGAATTCAAGACAGGTACAGTACAGAAATAATGGTTCAATGGTTCGTGCTCTCTCTGACAAATGATGTTTTGACATGAGTTTAAGTATGGTCATTTGGTCAGTCAATGACGTTTCAACAGTTCATAGGATGTTTCTTGTCCACAAGTGGGTTCCATATACGTGGCAAAGAGTTCATAGGTTCCTGAAGGGATGTCCTTCCCTGGTGTCTGCATGACACCAGGCTGAGCCTTATAAACCAAAACAATTCTCATTGTTTTAGGTACAGGCTCCATGGCAGTAGATGGCCTCATTTCAGAGACCTTGTGGGTATGGCACAGTCACAAGCTGTGCCTTAGGGTCAGGTGGTCAGTTGGTCATCAATATGAATTGATAAAAAAGATGATATAAACCACAACGAAATACCTAACACAGGTAATAGACAATCACTGAGAGACACTCCTTGAGAGGAGTGTGATTGTCTCACACCTGTGAACAGGAAAGGGAGTGTGTATATATATGAGAGGGGTGCACAATGGCTGTAAGACACTCTTGATGAAGGTCCAGGGGGACCGAAACGTCCTGTCAATTTAAATAAAAATGAGCATCTGAGCAAGAGCAGAGTGTGGGATTTTTTGTTCATGAAATAATTTTTCATGATTGCTTCATTGCTCAGTGTCAGCCATTATAGGGAGCCGCTCAATTTGGAGGAGGCGTTGTTTCCTTTGCCCCTGATTTATGTCTGCTGTGTCAGACAAGTATATGTCAACTATACTGTATGTAACAATGTTCTGCCGTTTAGGCTCTTTGTAACTGGCTATTGTAACTCTCTCCTCACTCGCCTCCCGGCATGTGCACTTAAACCTCTCCAACTGATCCAAAATGCCACGGCACGACTGGTCTTCAACCAGCCAAAATTCGCACATCACCTTACTACAAACACTGATGCTGACCTTCAAAGCAGCCAAAGGTACGGCTCCTCCATACCTCCAAAACAAGATGATCAACGTCTACAACCCCACCCGTTCGCTCAGATCAGCCAACACAGGGATGCTGACAGAACCCTCGCTAAAAGCCCCAGGACAAAAATCCACTCATCCTAGACAATTTGCCCTCCTGGCCCCCAAACTGTGGAAGAAACTCCCTGTCGCACTTAGAACAGACTCACTCCCTAGCTTCCGCCGTGGACTGAAGACTCACCTTTTCAGACTCCACCTAAACCCATAGCACCACTGAAACACTTCAATGACCATACATGAAGCTAGTTTGCATTTTTTAGGTTTCTAGAAACTTTTTTACTGTTATATTGTTTTTCTAGATTGATATTCATATGCATTTGTTATATTGGTGTTGATGTTCTGACATATTATCTTGTTTATTATAGTGATGTATTATCTGCTTATTGTAAGTCGCTTTGGATTAAAAGCGTCTGCTAAATGCCTAAACTGTAAACTGTAAACTGTCTGACTGCACTGTCAGTGTTTATGACCTTTGTACGAGGCATCCTTGTACTTTTATTCATGTGGTCATAAATAAACATTTCAAATGAGTGTCTCTTCCCCCCCCCCTCTCTCTCTCTCTCTCAACGTGTGTGTGTGTGTGTGCGTGTGCGTGTGCGTGTGCGTGTGCGTGTGCGTGCGTGCGTGCATGCGTGCGTGCGTGTGTACACAGAACCTGTGGGAGTTTAGGAGTTCGGTGGAACTTTGTCCAACATTAACTCTGGCTTTTGGTTTCTCCTGGTTCTTTTCTCATTCTTCAGGACCAGGTAAGACTATAGTGTTTTGTAAGACTATAGCACACCAAATAAGTCCGTTTGAAATAATTGTATTAACAGGATAGTTCAGAAGTAGCAGCATACAGTACAGCAAATTCACCCATAGTTGCTTTCTGCCAAACATAATCTCACAGATATATGGAGTTACAGAATACATTAGTCACATTCTGATTGGACAATTAAACATAACAAGGGATATCAGATGTTTTCGTGTCTTGGGCCCAGTATCCAGATGGACATATGCCAATGTGTTATCCAGTGTCCTGGGCATTATGACATTCTTGAGATATAATTTGTCTGGTCAACATCCTTTGTACACACCTGGAGTGGAGACATCTCATCACGTGGATTAGTTGTTAGATCAAAACAAAATAACCTTGACACTTTTAAAACTGAAAGTGGTGTCTAACATTAAAATGTAATTTTATATTGATATCAATCAATCCTTATCTAACAGTATGTACCATTCACTTTAAGTCAAGTCGTACCATCTTGTGAGCTTGTAGATTTGAATTTTTTGTCAGGAATGTAAAGTCCTTAATTTGCACCACACCACTGTCTCTGGTGGTTGTTTCATAAGGATGCTGGACCTCCACTGAACGTCATCATGGATAGGAGCATGATCGCTGCTAGTATGATGTTAATGTTCCCTTACACCTGGCTACAATAAGTGACCATCAGATAAGATGATTGGATCATCTGCTAGTAACATTTTATAAATTAAAAATGATGCACTATAATAGAGGGTATGCGTGTGACATCATCATCATACCCAGAAGTTATACAGGAACGCCTAATGAGTGGCAAAAAAACGACTTTCTGTTGTGGTAAATGTCAGTTATTTATCTTTTGAGTGCTATGTTTTGATTCTTGGGGTTCTTTAAAGAGGTGGTGCCATAGTTTGTGTACCTGACAACCAGGCATACCTAATGAACTGGAGAGTGTGACCACATAAAAACACAATTTTAGCTCTTTCTGTACAAAAGTCTTCCTCCTAGTATAATCATAATACTCGTTTTCATCATGTTTTAGGGGAGAAGAAAATCATGGCACTCCATCTTTAAAGTAAAGTCTTTCCCCTGAACGAACCAATAAATACAAGGTGTTATGCTTGTTGTCTTACAGAGCCTGAGCGTCACCATGAAGGCTGCTTTCCTTCTCTTCCTGTTGTGTGTGGCTGAGGCTGATGACATCCGCTGGGAGGTGAAGGCCATGTTCAAACAGCTGGACAGCAGCATGGAGGAGAGGCTGAGCAGCCTGGAAGGACACGATGCAGGTTAGGATCAAACATAAGCCGCTTCTCAATTCAGAGTGTGCGCCCTTCGTAGTGTAGCCCTAGCTAGGGTAGTGCTAGTGTAGTGTAGGGCTTGTCCTGTGAAGTGCACATTTTGCCTGTGAAATGGGACAGCACTGTCAAGTGCATAGCCGAGAACTTCCGGTTGCAAAAATCAATCGTCCGCCATGTTTTCCTCCACGGTGCTTTTAAACTGCATATTTTACCTTCTTAAACACCCAAACTTGTTTATTGTGACGCGGAATTAACTTTTAAGACATTTTAGGATATTCTTTATTTTTTGGGGGGTCATAATTCACCTAATAATTCACAGCTATTTTGACAATCGAGGAGAATTGAGAACCAGCATCACTCGAACCGAGGCGGGCAGTGAGAGTCATGTCATCCGTCCAAGGCATTCAATTTTCGGCTTGGGATGGAGCATTGCATGTCCTGTTGCTCTACCTGCTCTACAAGCTCACAACGCGGCACAAAGCGACGCGTTGTGAGCTTGTAGATCTGCTGTTTTCACTAGTTTGGATCCAGGGCAAATGTCTAATTTCTTTTTTGGGTCATGTACAGGCTAAAAGGTTTGGGAACCACTGGCCTAGACCTATAATGTGATACGATTTATTGTGGCTACAACTTTCAGACAACCCGTTTCAAAAGGTTTTCTGTTGATTAGATATTAACCCTTTGAAGCACCAAGAAAGAAGCTGTCAAAAAATTATTTCTTTGCATTTTCTATTCCCTTTAGGCATTAATAACAACAATCAATTGTTTTTTTACACCCCCCAGTTATTAAAATATAAGCCTCTACCAAATGGTAAACATGTCGTTATGTTAAAGGTGCATTTAATAGGGTAACATTTTTAACTGATAGCTATAAAAATGATTACTTACATTAAAACAAACTAAAAATGTATTACAAGTTTTCTGAAACTTTATTTTTAAATATGCAAATTGTGCATTATATGCGCAAGAATGCCTAATTTTCATGTATTTTGGGGACATATATCTGAAGATTGGATAATGGCAAATAAAAAATATTGTTTCATTTGCTTGACATATTAGTGACAAAACAAATATCAGATGATGAACTTTAGATTATGTTGAACTTTGATAATTAGGGTTGAATAGGTGAACAGGTGTACTGTGTATGTTGATTGGACACTACTCTTTTACCACTAACAGACATCTCAACCATTTGGTAGAGCATATTTTTTTAACAAGAATAAAATCTTACTTTTAGAACTATTTCAGCATATATTATAATGACAAAACATTCAATGTATCATAATAGCAACAATGAATGAGTAGAAGTTGTAATTATTCATAGTAAATAACGTAGTATGTTTTTAATACTTTAGTTTTACTTGCACTATCTTTACCATCAACTGACACATCTACCGTTTGGTTTCAAAACTTTGTTTGACCATTATTAGATTTGTTTTTATTGCATTTTCTTACATATGCATGTTCAGTAACATCTCTGAGATGATAATATGTAAAAAGAATCCTCCTGGCTTTGAAATTCCTATAGGAGAGAGAGTGTCTTTCTTGTGTCAGATTTCCTCTGTGCCACATGACTTGGAAAGCATGGTGTGTGAAGTCACTGCACCCTCAGGTGGATATTATTGGCCATCAAACACCTCAACCAAATGGTAGAGATGGCTGAATGAGGTTGAGTTAATTTCAGCATTGTTTTCAATGAGAAATATGGACTTAAAATGTGCTCTACCATTGAGAAAACTATCAAAGGAAACTTCTGTTTTGGTTTTGTCATAATTAAAGGTCTGAGGTCTGAGAAATATGAAAAGTCCGACTTTCGTTTTAAATAAGATAAAATGATTCGTACAAGGCTTATTCTGTGATATGTTTACAACGCCTCACACTGCGAGGCATTGTAAGCTTGTAGATCTGCTATTTTTGAGGAATATCTTTAATACAAAAATAGCAGATCTACAAGCTCACAACACCTCGCAGCTATTTCGGCAAAGAGGTTGAGGGGGAAAAGAGCAGACCAAGTACAGAGTAAAAGGTCAAATTTATTAGGTAATGACGGCTCAAGTAGTTAAATATCTGAAAACACAAATTTTCAAAATACACTGACGATTGTGCTGTCAAACGATGAAACTATATGGAATCTATGACAAGGTTGTGGGGGTCCCTGCTTCATTTCTCTCTCAGCTAAGGGGTCCTTGGCCTGAAAACGTTGAAGACCCCTGTTTTAGACCAAGTGTATGACTGTACTCGACTGGCTTTAATTGTCTGAGTGGCTATTGTGTGTTCTCTTCTGTAAGAAATTACAATTTTATTGTTGTCCGAGTGTGAGAGTCACTGTGAATGTCTTCATACCTGTGTGCGTCTGTACGCCCATCTTTTTTCCGTGTTTCCTGACTGAAGGCAGCAGTGGGGTGACATGGAAAACTGTTGGAACATCCATCACCATCACCTGCAGCCCCTCCATGGAAGAGGACCCCGTGGAGGCTGTAAGTTTGAAGAAAGGTCTGCACGAAGAGGTAGAGGTTGTGTTCCTGGACCAGACAGGCAACGTTTCACCTACACACCAGAGTGAAGACCGACGGCCAGATGAACATGTTTGAGGTGACCATCGCCAACCTGAGCAGAGCAGACACAGGACTGTACCGGTGTATTTACACCGAACTGGGGGAAAACGTCCCTCCCATTCAGACAGAAGGCACCGGCTCTGTTCTCCTGGTGGGAGAAGGTGAGATTCAGGGACGTGCTGGCTATTGGGAAAAGCGGGACAACTCCCGAACGGCTGATTCATTCCCGGCCGGTCCAGGCCGGCCATTAGGAAAAAAATAAAAATAGAATGTCGGCCTTCGTTCCATTTTGGGGGCTGGGTGCATAAAGTAAATTGTCACTGTCGGGCAGAAACCTCGTATCTCCAAGTTTCAAATGTGTAAATCTTTTCGCAAAGCAAAGCCCTGCTTCATCATACAAGGCTGTCGCACAAAAGTATTGAAAACAGCAGATCTACAAGCACACAACGCCTCGCGGTGCGAGGCGTTGTGTGCTTGTAGATCGGCTGTTTTCACTAGTTTAATTCATTTTTTAAATGATAAATACAAAACAAACGGTTTTGGACATACAAGGTTTCCACCCGACAATGACGAAATATAACTCATGTAATTGGCCCACTGGCTTGTCACTTGTCATGATCTGAAATGGCAAATCTTTGAGTAGCAGCAGCGCTATAGAGACAGATCGCTCTCTATAGCGCGCAATAAGGGCCTCTCCAACTCTTTTTCCCGGGCTGAATCAGGGGCCCAGCACGTCCCTGCACCGAACTGGGGGAAAACGTCCCACCCATACAGACAGAAGGCACCGGCTCCGTCCTCTTGGTGGTAGAAAGTGAGATTTACGGGAGTGTTAAAAGCTGCATCATTTTACATTTTGCCATTTATAAAATGCTATAAGAAGAACCAGTAGTGTGATACTTCAGACGTTGTCCATATTGGGCCGGGGTTAATATGTCTCAAAGATAATATGGAAGCATGCACAACGAAAATGTAAAAACAATAAAGTACGCTTTACATAGATTGTGCAATACATACACACACGCACTCATTCATAAATCGATGGCGGAAGAAACCATGCAAGGCACCAACCTACTCACCGGGAGCGATTAGGGTTCAGAGTCTTGCTCAAGGACACTTCGACACCAACTCTGCGGGAGCCCGGGATCGAACTGGGAACCCTCCGTGTTCCACTCTACGACCCTGAGCCACTGCCACCCAAATGAATTCAAGGCTTCGTCGGGTGTGTAATTGATAGAACATTTGTAATTTTTTGGGAGAACTACTCCTTTAGTAGGTAAACATTAAGCCAAAAATAGCACATTTATAAGCTCACATGTTGCATCGTGATCTAGTAGATCAGTAACGTCTCAAGGACAGATTCCGAGCAGAGTGTGCTGTTTTCCCCCTCCTTTTTTTTTTGACGATGGGTTCCCAGATTGGTAGATCAATCTACAGGATTGTAGTTTGTCTGTTTTCACACTATTTATCTGTGGGAACCGAGTTTATTATTTTGATGCCATCTTCTATGGCAGGGTTTCCCAATAGGCGGCCCGCTGGGGTGAAACTGTACCTTTTCCTATGCAAACTTCTAATAAAGTCTTCAATCAATCAATACTGTCTGGCCCACACCAACCCCAGTAATAATGGTGGTATAAGAGCAGCAACAACACTAGTATATTGTCATTGTCGGGTGGAAATCTTGTATCTCCAAATGTGTACGTTCTCTCGCAAATCATACAAGGCCGCACACAACCGCCTCGCGGTGCGAGGCGTTGTGTGCTTATAGATCGGCTGTTTTCACTTGTTAAAATAATTTTTAAAATGATAAATGCAAAACGAACTGTTTTGGACATACATGATTTTCACCCGACGACGACGATATCTGAACTGTCGACATAATTCGGCCCTTGAGGAAAACTAATTGGGGAACCCTGTTATATGGCATCACTCTCATTTGGCACCTTTATTTGTGTGTGTGTGTGTGTGTGTGTGTGTGTGTGTGTGTGTGTGTGTGTGTGTGTGTGTGTGTGTGTGTGTGTGTGTGTGTGGGCACCGTGCACACCAGTCCCTCAGCTGAGGTGAAGCTGGAGCGGAGTGGAAACTGTCCAAAGTTCTGGTTCATCTTCAGCGGCCGCTGCTAAATGTACGTTCCTACAGCGCTGAGCTGGCACGACGCAGAGAAGAGGTGCTATTCTCAAGGAGCCCACCTGGTGTCCGTCCACAGCAAGGAGCAGCACGACTTTGTCCTGGAGCTGATCAAGAACTATGACCCGTCACAGGGAAGGACCTGGGTTGGACTGAATGACCTGTACGTAGAGGGAACATGGATGTGGTCGGATGGCTCCAGTGTGTCCAACAACACCTGGTGGGGTCAGGGTCAGCCAGTAGTTGGTTTCCACTGTGTGTTTACAAACTGTGACAGTGCACATCGATGGTGTGTCGCCTCATGTTCTTCTCATACATATACTTCTGTTTGTGTACGTGGTACACAGACATCTTGTTGAGTGGAATGTGTGATTCAACCTGGCTGACTGAGTACTGGGTCTCCACAATAAAAGTGCACGAAATATAATACATGTGTTTACTGGTGGGAGACTGTTTTTTGCAGGTCTTTCAGTCCGAGTGTATCAAAAAGGCAACTGGGTTAAGGCAGCGGAAGCTTGTGATTGACTGCGCGTAGGTGCCGAAAGACGGGGGGGGGGGGGGGGGGGGCGGAGATACACCTAAACCTAACCTTAAACCGAGTGCATCTCTCCACTCCGACATGTCTCCTTTCCGACATATCTCCATTCCGACACTAACCCTATCTCTAACCCTAACCCTAAACCAGCCCATGGGAGTGTCGCCACTCCGACAATAATAAGTCAATTTCGGAGTGGCGACATGTCGGAATGGAGAGAGCCTCCCCCTTAAACCTAACCCTAACCTCAGTAAAACTAACCAGTAAGACTCCCTAATCGGGAGATAAGCGACCGTAGGTGGCTTATCTCCACAAATAGGGCAAAAATGTGTTTTTCCAAAATCTTCCTGATCCATGTTGATGACATGAGTGTAGACATGCTGTGTAGTGATATTCGTGATTTTAGGGCAAAAACTGTAGGAGCAGTGTCCAAAAATGTGTTTTAAAAATCGGCCTGAAGGTGGCGCTAGAATAGGGCCATGTGAGAAATGAGGGGTGGGGTCTCCGCCTTGCCTTGGCGGACGAATAGGTACCGGCCCCGGCTCTCCCGGACTCTCCTAGCCCGAGTTACAGCATTTTATGTGCGCTGCAGTGGCAGGGGGTCCTCCACTGGGGGCGCCACCACTTTTGCATCCGTTCTGGAGCACCAGGAGTCGGTGGTCCCCGGGAATTCCCCGTGAGCAGCCCCGTTGGGGTGGTCATTTGGTCATTTTTGCACATTTGGTCATTTTTTACATCTGGGGGTCCCCCAGGGACCTGGGGGTCCCTAGGGCTCCGGGGGTCCTTGGAGGTTGTAGTTTGGCAGGCAAAGAGTGTGTGTGTAAAATCTTGCATGGATCGGGTCAACGGGTGCGGAGATATAAGCAGGGAAAAAGTGTGACGTGTGACGTGTGAGCACATTTGGTCATTTTTTACATCTGGGGGTCCCTGGGGCTCCGGGGGTCCTTGGAGGTTGTAGTTTGGCAGTCAAGGAGTGTGTGTGCAAAATTTGGCATGGATGGGGGCAACGGTTGTGGAGATATGAGCAGGGCAAAAGTGTGACGGACTCACTGACTGACTGACTGACGCACAGACAGCCCGTGGAGGTTTATGGTGAATGATAACCTGGTGAAATGCTAACCTGCCGGCGCTGGTGAATGCTAACCTGGTGAATGTTAAACTGGTCGGACCAACGGTGCTTAACCCAGTTGCTGTCTTGATACACTCGGACTGAAAGACCTGTAAAAAAACACTCTGTTTACTGGTGCCGTCATTTCAGAGTGTCTCCATTGTGAAGCACATTATATACCAGTAAGACTCCCTAATCGGGAGATAAGCGACCGTAGGTCACATGTATACACAAAGAGTAGGGAGCAGTGTCCCCAAAAAATGTGGAGGGATCCATGTTGATGACATGAGTGTAGACATACTGTGTAGCGAGTTTCGTGATAATAGGGGAAAAATTGGAGGAGCAGTGTCCAAAAATGTGCTTTCAGAAATCGGCCTGAAGGTGGCGCTATATGGGACAGATCCATGTTGATGACATGAGTGTAGACATGCTGTGTAGTGATATTCGTGATTTTAGGGCAAAAACTGTAGGAGCAGTGTCCAAAAATGTGTTTTAAAAATCGGCCTGAAGGTGGCGCTAGAATAGGGCCATGTGAGAAATGAGGGGTGGGGTCTCCGCCTTGCCTTGGCGGACGAATAGGTACCGGCCCCGGCTCTCCCGGACGCTCCTAGCCCGAGTTACGGCATTTTATGTGCGCTGCAGTGGCAGGGGGTCCTCCACTGGGGGCGCCACCACTTTTGCATCCGTTCTGGAGCACCAGGAGTCGGTGGTCCCCGGGAATTCCCCGTGAGCAGCCCAGTTGGGGTGGTCATTTGGTCATTTTTGCACATTTGGTCATTTTTTACATCTGGGGGTCCCCCAGGGACCTGGGGGTCCCTAGGGCTCCGGGGGTCCTTGGAGGTTGTAGTTTGGCAGGCAAGGAGTGTGTGTGTAAAATCTTGCATGGATCGGGTCAACGGGTGCGGAGATATAAGCAGGGAAAAAGTGTGACGTGTGACGTGTGAGCACATTTGGTCATTTTTTACATCTGGGGGTCCCCCAGGGATCTGGGGGTCCCTGGGGCTCCGGGGGTCCTTGGAGGTTGTAGTTTGGCAGTCAAGGAGTGTGTGTGCAAAATTTGGCATGGATGGGGGCAACGGTTGTGGAGATATGAGCAGGGCAAAAGTGTGACGGACTCACTGACTGACTGACTGACGCACAGACAGCCCGTGGAGGTTTATGGTGAATGATAACCTGGTGAAATGCTAACCTGCCGGCGCTGGTGAATGCTAACCTGGTGAATGTTAAACTGGTCGGACCAACGGTGCTTAAGCACGGACAGCCGGTGGAGCTTTTGATAGTAAATGCGACCTACGGTCGCAATTAAACTCTATTAGCAACAGTGGAAGTATACTTGCCTTGATGTTAATTATTTAGCTGTATCACAATGCAAACTCTTTTTTCAAGGCCTCAAAGAAAGAAGAAAGTTTTTTTTTGTTTTACATTTTTACAGTTGCAGTAGGCCTGTAGCTCTGTATCGCACGCTAGGAGGCGCGATAACCCAAGAGGAGTGCATTTCGAGTAAATGACAGAAAACGAAAGGTTTCGTACGAAACCATGGTTTTCTTAGTTTAGGAGAAATGATTTAATAAACATTTACAAATGTATATAAATGGTTTATTCATGATTAGTTTACTACTTACTAATACCTTACTAATAACATATTAATGATGTTTAAAACAGTTATAAATGTTTAGTTAAACATTTACAAATGTCAATAAACAGTTTGTTCATGTTTATTACTCATCTATAAACTGCTTATAAATGTTTATAAATGATTTATAACAGGTCATTATTGTAAAGTGCTACCGAAAACGGTACGAAAATAGACCATTCATTGACAGTGCGCCTTATAGTCCGGTGCGTCTTATAGTCCGGAAAATACGGTGTGTATATATATATATATATATATATATATATATATATATATATATATATATATATATATAACCATTTCCCATTATGACTCACCCCTTAGGACTTACAAGTACAAGTTATGGCTCAACATAGTTTCTAGTCACATAGTATTAGACCTAGGTATTCAAACCATTTAAATTATTACATGTTCTGATGTGTTATTGACATAATTTACTATGTATTGACATAATTTTCTAAGCTTGAAAAGCATCAGTGATATTTTAGATATTTATCTCTTTACTGTATATACAGCAACATAAGTCTTTCAGGAAACTGGTAGGATTTAGAACAGTGGTTTTCAAGAATAGCAGATAAAAAAGCTCACAGCTCGTCACTTTGTGCTCCGCTGCATGGGAGCTTGTACATGTGTGTGTGTGTGTGTGTGTGTGTGTGTGTGTGTGTGTGTGTGTGTGTGTGTGCGTGTGAGTGCTTCTGGGAAAAGGTGGGTCAAAAGAATATGTGAACTCCACAGCTGTTAATGCATCATGACCAACCAAATGAGGCCATCTCTGAAGACTCCCTCATGTGGAGCTGATAAAAAGACTCACAGACAGCAACACTTTCTCTATATAGAAGACCCTGACCCAGACAGAGACCTCCTCCTCAGGCTGACATGCTGCTGGTTCCTCAACTCCTGTGCTTGCTGGGCCTCATGGCACTAGGTATACATTTATATAACTGTTCTTTAAAAGGCGGTATGGTGCTTCTTAACTCTTTGAGCGCCAGCGCCCTCTAGGGGCCAAAGAATGCCAGCGCATCTCTCATAGGCGAGCGCTTTAGCTTCCAGGACTTCAGCTTCCAGGACCTGACGTGCTCACGTTCATGCACGGCATGGAAATGTCCCGGATGAAGATGCTAACAGAATGGCTATTCCCATTTTGTCATCTAAAAGATCATTTTTGGGCGATTTCGCCGTAAATAAACCTCGCGCCGCTTTCCTAAAACACAAAAAAGAGATATAAGCCTTTAAAGATGCGGTCTTTCATTGGATTAGGCGGAGATTGGCGATTGCGTTCGCAAATTACGGCCGGCCGGGACGTTGTTAGCTTTCGGCTAGTAGCTACAAAAATCAAGCCAGGCTTCAGAAGGCCTCTTATCATTTTATTCATTTAATTAAATAAAGCCGAACTACTTCGGGATCGGCACACTCGTGTACTCATCGGAAGCGGCGCCGAACATCGGGTGAACATTGGGGAGCTCAAAAATGTATTTTAAACCATTTTTAATGGAATATATCGTCGGACAGAGTAGAACGGCTAGCTGGCTAGCGGCTAGCGAGCCAGGACCACCCACGACTCTACAAGCAGCTCGGGGTAAGTGAATTAATAAAAAAAAAGATTGTATTGGATTGAAATAAAGCCGAACTAGTTCGGGATCGGCACCAGATGAGTTAATACTTCTAAAAAGGGAGGGCAGGGGGACTAATAATAAGACCATTATTACCTCAAGTAGGCCTAACCAACACACTATATTGTAAAACGTTGTCAAACATTGGCCAAATTATCAAATATTACCAGAAAGAGGCAATTCTTTCACAATGTATCTGTGGAGCTGAGTCAAACTAAATTTAAAGGGATAGTTCAGCCAAATAAATAAATAAACACATGCGGCCAGAGGACCAATTTTATATGGTCCGCGGCTTCATTCCTAAATTGTATTATTAACGGCCCGCCAGCACCGTCAAACAAGAATATTTTCCCAGCGTATAATTTGTCAGGATTCCTTGTTCCTTGATGTCTCATTCTGAAGGGGTCAAAGAAAGGCTATTTTAGAGTACCTTGCACGTCTGGCTACATTTAGTAAATGTGAAATAAGAGTTATTTTTGTTTGTTCAGAGCACAGAAAGCACACAAGCACACACCTGACAAAGGGACCACTGATATTAAATATTGATGATGATAGTTAAATAAAATAGTTTAAATGCGATGCACATGTATGCGTGATGGATTGTGAACTTGTAGATCTGCTATTTTCGACAGATATATTGTAGGGAAAAAAGGAGCGGACCAAATAGAGACCCCTGGGCTCTATAGAGAACCAAGTTTTTTAAAGCAGTCGTTCCCAAACTGGTCAAATTGTCAAATATTATCTACGAAAGAAGCAAATGTTGTGAATATAGACAATCTAGAACGCACAACAACTCGCAGTGCGAGGCATTGTGAGCTTGTAGTTTGGCTATTTTCACAATTGGAACCGAGTAAAACTGAATGTAAGGGCTACAACTGAGAGGTTCTGGAACCCTAGCTTTAGAGAACTTTAAAGAACATACCATCTTCTATGGCACCACTCTCATTTGGCTCCTTTATGTATGTGTGTGTGTGTGTGTGTGTGTGTGTGCGTGCGTGCGTGCGTGCGCGCGTGTGCGTGTGCGTGTGTGTAGGCACCGTGCACGCCAGTCCCTCTGCTGAGCTGAAGCTGGAGCGTGGGAACTGTCCAATGTACTGGTTCAGCTTCAACCGCCGCTGCTTCAAGTACGTCCCTAAGTCGATGACCTGGAACGACGCAGAGCTGAACTGCCATGGTCAAGGTGGTCACCTGGTGTCCATCCACAGCCAGGAGGAGCACACCTTTATCCAGAACCTGATCAAGAGCTACGACACATCGACCAAAGAGGCCTGGATTGGCATGAATGACCTCTACTCCGATGGTACATTCATGTGGTGTGATGGCTCCCATGAGAACTACCTCGATTGGGCTAGAGATTATCCTAGTGGTAGTAAAAGGTGTGTGTATGCAAACTGTGGAAATTCACTTAAATGGTGTGACATATCATGTACTTATTCAAAGCCTTCTGTGTGTGCACTTCGTACAGAAACATGTTCTTGATGAGTGGAATGTGTGATTCAACCCACTGACTGGGTACTAATGGGTCTCCACAATAAAAGCTGACGAGTACAGGGTCTAAACAATAAAAGTGCATGAAATATAATCCACGTTGTTTACTGGTGCCATCATTTCAGTTCACAAGTTTGTAGATCAGCTATTTCCACTACTTTTTAATTATTACAATGTTTTGTATAATGTATGCATTTCTTAGTTAATTATGTTTAAAAACAATTCAATGTGTTTTCAAATGTTGCTTTTGAAATAATAATAATAATAATGAGATGTAGGAAACTAAAAATAAGTAAGCAATTTACCCCGAGTGAGAGGACATTATGCTCTGATAATGTCCTGTGTTAGGGTGTTATCGGACGAGGCGAAGCCGAGTCCGATAACACCCTAACACAGGACATTATCAGAGCATAATGTCCGACCCCGAGTGGTAAATAGCTTTTCTACCACTTTTTCCCTTATACATGAAAGAAAACACATAGTTGTAACTTGCAAGGATCTTAAGTTACAATCATTATTGCCTATAAAACTTCCGCGAGACAGCAGATAGTTCCACCAACAACATCTTCTACTCACCAACAGATGGCGCCAACTCCATACTAATCCATGCGTCTAGCTTACAGCTAAGCTAACGTCAGTTAAAAGCACCGTTCCGGCCGTAAATAGAGGCTGTTTGCTTCCAGAAAGGCATAGGTTCAGAGAAAAGGGGCTTTAAAGTTGGCGGATTGCATTGGATCCAAATAAATCGGCGACGATAGTACGCACGTTAGTAAACATAGGACCGCTGCGACCTTCATTTGTTGGTTGGGGGAAAGGTGTTCCGACTACCTCCTGAAGTCCCCGGATGTACACTGAGGCGCATTGATCTCGGACAAGTCCCCACACAACTTTGCGGCAGTTGTCCTCTCATAACCTCCGGAATTTAGCCAATCAGAATCCAGTATTTGAACACGTGACTCGAAAAAGTGGTAGAAAGGGATATTTACTAGTGACCCATACAAGTAGGGGCCCCGCCCCCGACCCACTGTTGGTCTCCATACGGTATGTCTCCATTGTGAATTAAATTATACAGAATATTAAACTCTATTATAATGCTGGACAAAGTATACTCCAAGTTAATTGTGCATCGTTCTTACAATGAAAACTCAATGTGTTCAAGGCTAGAGCAGCAGTGGTGTCTGAACTGTTCTCAAACAGGGACATATTTGAAAATATGAAAATACTAAAAGGGCCGACTGCACCTTCTGTCATAGAGAATTCATTCATTCATTCATTCATTCATTTTTATTTTTGTGTCTTGTAAAACCCATCCCTTATGGGATTATAAGTCACCATAAACAATATCTCATTCACTTCTTGGAAACAGAAAACTGCACAAAATAAAAATATTTGGTTAATACCCCCCAAAAAAATAAACATAGACATCACATAATATGTTGTCTGTATCTGTTTGTCCCATGATTTCTCTAAATATTCTGCCAGTGCAAATATATTATTTTCAAAAGTCTCTCTACATCATTTAACAATAATCAAATCTAGATTTGTCCACCTATTAAACAATGTGTGACGCATGCAACTCAACTCATGATATAAGGGTCAGTAAAAAATAAAATTCATTTTTGATATAATTTTATGTCACAGTAAGATCAAATCTGATCTTCATCTACTCCTCCTCTATTCCAGCCAGTCTCAATGTTCTGGGACAAGGAACAGAGATGTTTATCTTGTGGATAATGGAATCATAATACAAGGTTGCTGTTGAAGTGTCAATGAGCAACTCACTCTCTCACTCTCTGTGTGTGAGTAAGTGTCCAGGTGAATAAATAAACTTCCTCTTGGATAGCTACAGTAGCTACTGCTGTATGACATTGCTGTGATGCAGAAAACACGTATCTCCACATTTTAACTTTCTGAGTTTTTTCCTAAACTAATGCCCTGCATTATTTAGGTGAATCTACAAGCGTATGAGCTTATAAACCACTATTTTATGAATAAATACAAATCAAATTAATGATAAAAAATCAAACCTCGGTTCGAAGTGGAGCGGTGAATTTGAGCAGCTGTACCCTATGTGAGTGAGTGAGTGAGTGTAAACTGTGCCTGTGAGTGAGTGGTGAGTGTGCCTGGCCTGCACAAAACAGCGCCCCTCCTTTAACTAGTGTTTTGTGTGTGGCCACTCAAGGTATTGCCAGACTACGGACACGGCCAGCCAGCCACCCAGCCAGCCACAGACATACCCACGGACATACCTGTTCATTGGGAGCGCTTTCACCGCTCCAAAAATATTATGGACATACAGTATAAGGTTTCCACCCGACAGCGATGATAAACTAGTGGTTCATATAACACACACACACACACACACACACACAAACACACACACACACACACACACACACACACACACACACACACACACACACACACACACACAAAGCCTTAGAACAACCTGTGGGTCGGGACCCCCGGGGAGGCCTAAATTATTTAGTGGGGTCCCCAGATGATTAACTTAATGTTCAATGCGAGGCGTTGTGAGCACGTAGATCTGCTATTTTCACAATAGAACCGTATTATACAAAATGTAATCCTCAACTCTTAGTGCTCGTCAGGGTGGGGTGCGCTTGAGCGCTTTGTGTCAAGATGTAGGCCCAATGTAGGCCAGATGTAGGCCACACTTCGAGTCCCAGGCAAAGCCAGACGCCATAAAAGAAAAATAAATCCTCAAAAAGTACTTATTTACATATTATTGAGTAAAGGTACTTTCCACCACCTGTATCTTCATTGTGTGATCATTGTTCACTCAGTTCTCACACTGACAGTAGTGAGTGTGATTCACGGTTCCCTCATTAGGAGGATTATACGTTTTAGGATTATCTGTCACTCATTGGTTATATGGTTATGTTCTGTTTGTTTGCTTTGTGTTCATTTCTGTTCTCTTTAAGGGTGCGTTTATATGCACAGATGTATTCCACTTATATTCTGAATGACTGCTCATTCAGAATAGAAATGCTCATATAAACGTTTAGGAATGGCCATTCCGGTCTGACCCGAATGAATTTTCATTCTGGTCTGAAGAGGTGGTTTATGCCGTTTCAATCGGGATACATTTGTCATATAAACGCTCCATTCGGAATGAACTGCTGTCTGTACTGCCCCCCCCCCCCCCTTCTCCGACCTGAAGTAGGCCTACTTTGCGCATGCCCAAACTTTGCGCATGCCCAAAGTTCTATTCCGAATGAATCCTTTGGTCATGTAAACGACAGTGGAATGAGGGATACTTGTATTCAGGTCCCATGTAAACGTTTGGGAATGAAGCTCTATTCAGAATAAGTTCATTCTGAATGGCATTCTGAATGTGCATATAAACGCACCCTTTAGTTTGTTTCTTGTAGGACTGGGGAGCAGCAGTAACTGACTGATTGGCCATTAGACAGATTGGCGTGCACCTGAGCCCGGGTGCCAACGCCCTATAAAAGCCTGCTTCCCCAGTCCTTCCCTAGTTCTGTTCATTTTTGCTCCTCTCCCTGCACTTTGCCCTTTTCTTTCACACACTACACTCTCACACACGCTACACCACACAATAGAGAATGCAATTCATGGCTCTTTGAAGTGAGCCAGAGCCACGGATCTGGCTCACTTAAAAGAGCTGTTTAAAAGACTGGCTCATTTGGCTCTTACAATACATTTATATATTTTAAGAAGCATTCATTGAAACATGAATCCACAAGGTGGCACCATATTCCTCTGCTGACAGTTGAGATCACAATCTTGTATTTACACTTTTCATAAAGTGTGTGTGTGTGTGTGTGTGTGTGTGTGTGTGTGTGTGTGTGTGTGTGTGTGTGTGTGTGTGTGTGTGTGTGTGTGTGTGTGTGTGTGTGTGTGTGTGTAAATTAAGCTACCTTGATTTATGTTATTCATGCAACACCTAAAAAAAAACAAGCAGGCAAGAATGAAATCACTCCTCCCCTTGTTCTCTCTCTCTCACACGCACTCACTGTACTGAGTCAGTGCTCAGTGGAGTAGCAAGGAAGAGCTTTGTGTTGAACTTGAACGTCTCCCTACTAGTCTAGTGGAACTTCTGAAAAATGTGATTGTTAGAGGCATTTTGGGGTAAAAGTTGGGAAGTTAATTGTCGGCATCACAGGGTTTCAAAGAAAGACAAAACACATTTGTTTTTACATTACATTATGTTTGTAATGTAATGTTACATTACATTATATCACACATTAAATTCAAATCTTTGACAATTATTTGGAGGCCTCAAAAAAATTATTCTGATCTACCGTTTGGGAACCACTAATACTGTATGTCTCCATAGTGAAGCACATCATTAAACTCTATTAGAAATGCTTTACAAAGTATACTTTAAGATGTGTATCAGTATCATAATGCAAACTCAATGTGTTCAAGTCATTAGAGCAGCAGTGGGTGGTGTCTGAATATTACATATTTTACATATTTTTATATATTTACATATTACATATTCTTTCTCTCTGCCTGCCCTCCACTCTCTCTCTTCCCTCTCTCACACCGTATACTCACTGATCACCATCATTCATCTGAATGTTATACACGCGCGCACCCGCGCGCGCACACACACACACACACACACACACACACACACGCACACACAGACCTTTCTGTTGCATTTCTTTGTTTTCTTCTCAGTCTCCTTCTTTGTGTTCTTGTTAGTTGTCTAGGAGACAGAGAGAACACACAGCAACATGTGTGTTTAAATTCATTTAGACTTAACATTGAACCTTGAAATGCATTCCCAGTGAAAGATGGATCATTGTTCAAACAACTCTTTCATTTCATCATCATGGCAGGTTTTTCTTTTTCTTTGAAAACAAGATTGCAACAGTTTTCTTAGTTGAGGATATTATAATGAGCATTAGTGAGAACCAATTGTATGAAGATAAGAGATAATATAATATTATAATGAGCGTTTGTGAAGACCAATTGCACAATTTAGCATGAGATCTTAGTCTGTGGATGTGTTGTTTGTCAGTGCCCTCCTCCTGTCTCTCCACAGGCGCACTCATTGTTTGGTCTTTATTAAACCTGTCAAGGTTACAGTCGATAAAATAGAACAGATAACCGGACATGCTCAATGTATGGGCACAGCACACACACACATACATGTCTAAACACACAAAATGCACACCCACGCACATCAGAAGATGCACCTATCTCTCACATTGAATATATACAAATGCAAATAGGGTACCTATCATTTTCTTTGCATATTGTGGAGGATATTATTAGTACAAAAAAAAAAGCCTGTAATGTTAAACATTTTAAGAACACTTTATGACAATAGCTACCGAAAAACACACACTGCATGCTGGCTAACTGTAAACACCAGTTTAGTGCTACACTGACCTATATCCACGTTATAGCTACAATCTAAACAATACAGGAAAGGTGAAGCTGGTAATGAACCCGAGGCTCTGCACTCGCTGCAGACCGACGCACAATCTGTAGATGTGTAACAGTTGGGCTTCGAACCCGGGCCTCCCACCACTAGACCAAAGAGACATCTCTCTGATCCGGGGGAGATACTAGACTTTTGAGGCTGCAGTAATCCTGGTCTCTATACTGCCTCCACCTTGGCCAGCTGGGACGCCTAATGGAGGGGAAAGGAACTGGTTGGAATAATGGGTTTAGTTGTAAATGACACTGTGTGTTTGTTTGCATTGCTTTCATGTTGGATACGGCATAACACTCACACAGTGCAGCAGGTGCTCTCTGAGCCTTTGATTACTATTAGGCATCGGTCTGTTATAGAGCGGAGCGGTCATTTTCCAGAAATAACACACCGCTGATTTCAGCGATTGACCAAAGAATCAAGCATTCAACAAAGCCTTGTAATAATGTACTTTAAATGAGAGAACAGATACTATTATATTCAGCCGTCTGGCCTGCAGGCTGAGACAAAAAAAGGAAGAAGAAAAAGAGGTAGCTGTGAAGAGTCACATTACAATATACTGTAGTCTTCACATTACTGACCAGTGTGCCTGAGGATAAGCTCATTATGTGCTATTAACACGGTCACATTTAAAGGACAGCCAATTGCTTTAACATAATGGGAAGTTTGCACAACTGATCGAAAAACAATACTCGTGATCTTCATGATCTTCATCTTTCTCGTTTTGTGACTTTAAATCTAACAAACGTTGACGCAGTCAATGACTGAGGGCATGTATGTCAACACTGGGCCAGACCTGACCAAGAAGGTCATATATGGCCGAGGAGAGAGAGAGATGGAGATGGAGGAGAGAGGAGAGAGAGAAGAGCCGATAGACGATATCTATCTCACTACAGACGACCAAGAGCCCATCTATGTGACTCCAGACGACCAAGAGCCCATCTATGTGACTCCAGACGACCAAGACCCCATCTATGTGACTCCAAATGACCAAGAGCCCATCTATGTGACTCCAAATGACCAAGAGCCCATCTATGTGACTCCAATCGACCAGGACCCCATCTATGTGACCTCAGACAAACTTGACCCTGGGACACAGCAGGATGCTGCACAGAACAACACAGCACAAGAGCAGCTCAGAGGTAAAATTTAAACAAATAAAGTACAAAAAGGTTAACTAACATAATATGCATGGATGTTACACAAGGACATCAGAGTAGTGGTGTATGGAGAAGTGGGAAAACACTAAGTCTTGAAAAAAAAGGCTAAGATAAATCTATTAGCCAATCGATGATGTTGTTTCGTACTAAAATCTCAAACACGCTAAAAAGTGGAATATATGAGCGGTTTGCACAGGGTACATGATATATATACCCTGAAGAAGGCAGCTGTACTGCCGAAATTATTCTCTGTGTCCAACAATAAACTTTGGCACTTTGGCTACAGTGTGTGCGGCCACTTTTCTCTCTTTTTAAGACATCTTCTGCGATTACCATTTTACGTCAGTAACGTTAAAGAGAGCACTGCCTGCGGTCTTAAAGCGAGCCCACGATGGTTTCGAAGGAACAATATTTTCTAGTTTAGATTTAAGGATTTGAACTGGTCTCACTCTTTTTAATGAATGAATAGTTTATTTCCGTGTCCTATTAGTATTACACGCAAAAAATACTATACATACTCTGACACCAAAAAGGCGTAGGCTGAAGCTGAGGCTTAATCCTACCAACCTTTTTTGAAGAGTAGCCTAACTTCCAAAAAAAAAAAAAAAAAAAAAGAACTTAGACAAAATGGAAAACAATAATTACATTATTTTAGCATGAAACAAACACAAAATACAGAAATACACATTCCTATACTCCCATGAATGTAATGTAAAGGCATATTTTTCCAGAGCGCTGCCGTGTAGCGGCGGTGTTACTTGACAGTGCAGTTATCACTGCCACTCTGAGAAATCGAACTACAAGGACATAAATAATCGTTTATGTACCTTTTAATTTTTCTCTTTCTTGAATATTGTCTTGTCTTATATCTATTAAATACCCTAGTTTTAAAAATCTTCTTGAATTGTATAATTGATGTGCACAGTTCTAGCTCTAGCTTTATCTAGGCTATCTAGACAGTGTGTGTGTGTGTGTGTGTGTGTGTGTGTGTGTGTGTGTGCGTGTGCGTGTGCGTGCGCGCGCGTGCGCGCGTGCGTGTGTGCGTGCGCGTGCGTGCGTGTCTTCCAGATAATAGACGGTACAAGCGGGTTGGAGTCAGCTTTGGAGTGCTTTGTACTGTTCTAGCTCTCCTCAACATTGCCGTCCCACTCTATCTCAGTAAGTAAAGTTTCAAAAGAATGATTACAATGTTTAGAGATTATAAAAAAAGGAGTGTGAACACCTTTCTAAGGAGAAGTGTTAATTACCTCTCCTTTGGCCTCCTGAAAGGTGGATTTTCAGGGCTGTTTTAAAGGAAGCCAGTGATACGCGAGGAGCAGATCTATCTATGGGTAAAACGGCCACGCCCCCAGTCACTAGCTGCTTCACCAACAGGCTCGTTATTGTAGAAGGGAGGTAATGGGAGAAATCTTCCGTCAAGCCTGTCTGCAGACAGCACGCAGCGAGTTGTGCGTAAATAAAAACTGAAACACTTCTTTGGTAAATAGAACTCTAATTGTATAACTTATTAGGTGAGACTGGGGGCTGGCAGTGCCCTTCCGTCCATTTTCTGCTCCAAGGGAGGATTGAAGCATTGGTCTTTATTGCGACCATCAGGTCGCAGTTACTGTCAAAACCTCGACCAGCTGTCCGTCTGTCAGTCAGTCAGTCTGTCAGTCAGTCTGTCACACTTTTGCCCTGCTCATATCTCCGCAACCATTGCCCCGATCCATGCCAAATTTTGCACACACACTCCTTGCCTGCCAAACCACAACCGCCACCCATCAATTAGTATGTCTACACTCATGTCATCAACATGGATCTGTCCCATTTAGCGCCACCTTCATGCCGATTTTTTAAAACACATTTTTGGACACTACTCCTACAGATTTGGCCCTAAAATCACGCAAATCGGTACACAGTATGTCTACACTCATCTCATCAAAATGGATCTGTCCCATATAGCGCCACCATCAGGCCGTTTTTTCAAACACATTTTTGGACACTGCTCCTACACATTTTGGCCTAAAATCACACTGCGACCTGACGGTCGCTTATCTCCCGATTAGGGAGTCTTACTGGTAGTGATAATGAGATGTTGGAAAACCATGAGGTGCATGAGTTCAGAGCTGAGAGCTTCCTCAAAAAAAATAATAATAATAATAATTATAATAAAAAAACTATATATATATATATATATATATATATATATATATATATATATATAATGTATGTGTAACACAGATAATTATACAACAGGTAGTCGGGCTCTCAATGGAAAACAGGCTCTCCAACCGTGCATATAACGAGCACTACTGCACTGTCTCTCATCAAGTAAAGAAATCAGCTGCGTTGGTCACGAAAGACAGCAAGCGCTCCTCTCTCCCCACACTATGCTAGGCGGCTAGGCTAGCAGTTTTCATGTGACGTTCAGGGACATAGTAGCTAAATGTGGCATTAAAAAATTACAAATTCCTATTGAATATCTTAATTACAATGAAATGAAGTTGACATGTTTTTTTTTTTTTTTTTTAAGGGCAACAGTTGTATAATTAGTCCCCCCAGGAATCCGCGATTCCGCGATCACGGAATTTTTCGCGGAAATCGAAGCCCTCCGCGGATATCAGAGCCTCCCGCGGATATCATAGTAGTCCGCAGAATAGGACAAGACGAGGAGCAGAATATTACATTTTACATGTAGTTTTCATCACGGCCGCTAGATGTCGCGGTGATATAGACGGACAAGACTCACAGCCTAGCCGGTCCTCGTGCCGGATACGGAAACGGAAATGGCTTTGTTTGCCGTGGCATGCATTCATGTGCTGTGACTCGTGTGTGTGGTGACGATACCAGAGCGGATGGTGCTGATTTTTAATGGACTATGAACTAGGCACATCGTCTGACTGTTTATATTGGCTCACAAGCCTCACATGGTGAGAAAGACGCACTCACGACACGCATGCTATACATGGACCACCCGCGGATTTCTCGGCCATTCGCGGACTTTTCTCACGTCCGCAGAATAACGGTCGCGAGTGGCAGCAGAGCGGCGGGAGTAGTCATTACTACTATTATAAAACGATGTGTACATGGTCTGGCCAGTGGTCACCTCATACAGAGCCTGGGGGAATAGCTTAGCTTCCCTCCTGCTGGTTGCACTGACGCTGTATTGGTCCGGTCCCACATTTGTTCCTGACAGAAACTGTGTCCTGAACTATAGTTCCTCTATGTCTATGGTCCTGGCAATAATAATGCTAATGCAGAAGAGAATAAATAAATATTACACCCATACTAGGTAGTAGGTAGGCTATCCTCTAAAATGTGGTTACTATGGGCAGGGTTTGCATGACAATATAGTCTTTGCAACAGAAAGTAATTATTAAAAACAATAACAATTAAAAAAAAAAGAATAGATTTAATATTAGATTTATATTCTCAAAAATGATTATTTGATTATTCTAACCACTAATTAAAATTAATTGTAGCTATTTCATGAAGGGTTTTACTTGATTATTAGAACTATATCATTTTTAGCTTGATAACTGGAAATTTTAGTATGTTTTTTAATGTCCGCGGAATCAAGAATTGTTCACCACAGAATTCCGCAGAATCAGGATTGTTCTCCGCGGAATTAAGAATTTTTCTCCGCGGATTCCTGGGGGGACTATATAATCGCAATATTACACTCGAGGGTCTGCATTAACACGGTTATCCGGCACTTCAGCCCTACCTACGGAACTCGCCTGTCGGCTCGTTCCTGCGGTAAGGCTGTCGTGCCGGATAACCGTGTTATATTCACACCCTCTCGTGTAATATTGCTTAATTATCTGCATTGTTTGGGGCAGTCCTGCAGGAGATTTAGTAGGCCTACCGGTATATAAACTATAGTCTACATACCGGTATGTTGGGTGACCATAGCTGAGTGGTTAGGGAGCCTGCCTGGGGAACCAGTTCCCCTGGTTGTCCCCGGTTCGATTCCCGGTCAGGCAGCAATGTGTCAATGCGTCCCTGAGCAAGACCTTAACCCATAATTGCTCCCCGAGCGCCGTATATGGCTGCTCACTGCTCCTAGTTGTTATAGGATGGGTAAAATGCAGAGAACAAATTTCACGTATGTGCAAATGTACTGTGATAAACAGTCCCGAAGGCGTGGGGCCATATTATTATATTATTATGTTTGTCCAAAGTGAATGTTAATCATTTTTGTCAAAAGTCTAAATAAATATTATTTGTTGTTTCCATTCAGATCATTCCAACATGGTGGAGAGAGAACAACTAGTGAACAGTTACAAACAATTACTGGACAGCAACAACAACCTGACTGAAGAGCGAGCTTGCCTGAAAAGGATGTTCTGTGGTCAGTGAGATATCAGTGTTTTCTTTATATCATGTTGTTGTCTCCACCAGCCAAAGGCATGGGGGAGAGTATGTTTTCCCCTTTGTCCGTCCGTGTGTCCGTCCGTGCGTCCGTGTGTCCTCGCAGTTTGTGAGCACCTAATCTCAGTCGCCGTTAGCCCGGTCGCTGCCAAAGTGATCACACACATTCCCTGGATGCCAATCTAGAACCTATGCCCTACATTTTTCAAATGGGCCTTTTCTAGCGCCACCTAGTGGCCGATGTTCGCAAAACACATTTCTGTGCACTACTCTTATAGATTTTGTCCAAAAATCCTACGAATCGGTAGGCAGTATCTCGACAGTCATGTGATCGACACGGATCTGTCCGATTTTGCATATTCCATCCTGATTGGCTAAGATTGGCTTCCAAAGTTTGTAAGATTGATGCCTCAAATCACAAAAGCAAAGTGCAATTATCATGAAATCGCACACACACGTTTCCACTAGGTAGAGGAAGAAATGCCAATTAATATTTTTTAAATCAGCCTCATGGTGGCGCTATAACAGGCCGATTTGTGGTTTTACCTATCCACCGATCAGTTTCAAACTTTGTAAGCGCACTCCCTAGAGGCTAAGGATAAACCTTTGCCCTGCATTTTTCACATCAGCCTTTTATAGCGCCACCTTTTGGCCGACTTATGTAAAACACATTTTTGGATATTACTCCTTCAGATTTTCTCAAAAAATAACACAAATCAGTACACAGTATCTCTATAGTCATGTGATCAAGTCTGATCCGTCTGATATTTCATATTCCATCCTGATTGGCTAATATTAGCTTCCAAAGTTTGCAGGATTGCTCCGTTTTTGAACAAAATGCCTCAAATCATCAACGCAGCTTGCAATTACCGTGAAATTTGCCACACATATTCCCACTATGTCAAGGAACAAATGCTACCCTTTTCACATTGTCCTGTTATAGCGCCTCCAGCAGGTAGATTTTAGCTAAATACATTTTTGGAACACAATGCTTCAAATCATGCATGCAGCGTCTGATTGCCATGAAAGGTCTAAGGTGAAGAACATATGCCACCCTTTTTACACTGGCCTATTATACAGTAGCACCACCAGGACGCCTGGCCTGGTGGAGACCTGTGCTCGGAAGAGCACTGCTTCTAGTTCATCATTGTTTCCGCCAGACCGAAACAAAAGCATGGTCCAGACTATGTTTTGCACCCTGTCTGTCTGTCTGTCTGTCTGTCTGTCTGTCTGTCTGTCTGTCTGTCTGTCTGTCTGTCTGTCCGCCCGCCCATCCGTCTGTCCGTCCGTCTGTCCGTTTGTCCATTCCTGTTTGTTCATGTGTCCAACTGCGAACAGGTAATCTCCAGCACCGTTGGCCAGATCGTGAATCTGTGCACATTTACAGTACACTCCCTGTTCAAGTGCTTGTCATCAAATATGATTAGACCTATTCTGTGTGTGTGTGTGTGTGTGTGTGTGTGTGTGTGTGTGTGTGTGTGTGTGTGTGTGTGTGTGTGTGTGTGTGTGCGTGCGTGCGTGCGTGCGTGCGTGCGTGCGTGCGTGCGTGCGTGCGTGCGTGCGTGCGTGCGTGCGTGCATGCATGCTTGCGTGTGCGTGTGCATGCGCATGCGTGTGTAGGCACCGTACACGCCAGTCCCTCTGCTGAGCTGATGGGTGGACAGTGTGGAATCGGCTGGTCCGGCTACAACGGTGGCTGCTACAAGTACGTAACTTCAAAGCGGTACTGGAACGCCGCAGAGAGGAACTGCCAGTCTGAAGGAGCCCACCTGGTGTCCATCCACAGCAAGGAGGAGCACGACTTCATCCAGGCCCTGATCGGGAACTTTGACCCTTACCCATCACAGCAGCACACCTGGATTGGACTGAATGACTTCTACGTAGAGGGTGGATGGATGTGGTCTGAACAGTCCAAGGTGAACTACATCGCGTGGGCTAGTGGTAATCCAGGTGGTGGTACAGGTGAAGACTGTGTGGTTACACTCAGAGGAAATACAATGCATGACCAACCATGTTCTTCTGGATATCCTTCTGTGTGTGCACTTCGTAGAGAAACATGTCCTTGTTGAGTGGAATGTGTGATTCAACCCATTGATTGGGTACTACTGGGTCTCCACACATATAATCCATGTGTTTACTGGTGCCATCATTTCAGAGTGTCTCCATTGTGAAGCACATTGAGAGATATTCATATATTAAACTATATTAGCAACGCAGGACAATGTATGCTTGAAGTTAATAATGTATCGAATCATAATGAAAACATTTTCAATGTTTTAATCACCATGACATTTATTTGTACATACTTTTTTTGTTACATTATATTGTAATATTAATTACATTGAAATCACAGTGCTTTGCCAGTTATTTTGGGCCCTGTGTTACAATATCCTCATGAAGCACCACACACACGCACGCACGCACGCACGCACGCACGCACGCACGCACGCACGCACGCACGCACACACACACACACACACACACACACACACACACACACACACACACACACACACACACACACACACACACACACACACACGTTACAGTAGCTATATAGAGGATGTTTTTTTTATCCACCTGGACTCTTCCTCACACACAAGCCACACAGAACATATTCAATATACAACCTTTATTAAATGTATTAAACACTGACAGCTTCAACTAAATTCTCCTTTTTTAATTGCTGGCATGTTCAAGACATTATACATTACGACATATTGTATAACCATCTCCCATTGTGTGACAGGCCCCTGAGGCCTTACATACTATGGGTTTTATAGTACATATTAAGTCATGTCTCCCCATACATAACAGGGCTTCTGACGAATATCAGATATAAAAGCTCACGGCTTGTCACTTTGTGCTTCGCTGCGAGCTTGTACATCTGCTATTTTAGAAAAGTCTTGAAAGTGTTCAGGTCCGGGCAAAATCATTTTGGGGGTCCTTGGCATGAATAAGTGTGAGAACTACTGGTTTAGAAGTCATTTATAGAAGAGACCTCAGGTGTTTGTTGCAGCAGAACGGCTCTGGACTGAAGTGTCACTCACACCGAGGTCAGTGTGTAAACTGAACAATGACCACACCGTGCACATATAGCCCCAGTATTGTAAAGTAAATAAGTACATTGGCCGGGTTTCCCAAAGTGATTTTAGCCCTTTGTAGCTCACGCATGGTCATAGAGACCAAGCCCTGACTGTCATGTCCCTGGGTTTATGTGGGTTTATTGCTATTTAAAGTACCAAAGGAAAAACATCTAGGTGATATTAATAAAAAGGGAAGACAAAGGTACAGTAGTTACATTGCAAAACAGGGGGTTTCCCCCGAAAACATATGTTTTAATTTGTTTAATCTCAGTGGGACAGAATCACCATGTCAGATTCTTTTATAGTGGAAGTGGATTGGGGGAAAAAGATTTTTCATAGCCTCATTATTGCTATTTAAAGTACCAAAAGAGAAACATCTACTTGATATTAATAAAAAGGGAAGACCAAAGTACAGTAGTTACATTGCAAAACAGGGATTTGCCCCCAAAATACATGTTTTAATTAGTTTAATCCTCTGAACAAATCGGAGGAGAATTACAGAGAGAGAAAGCGCAGTGCATCTTGGGTAGGAATTCTGTCAGCCAGCCTATAAATCCACTGCAAAATAGGCTGGCTGTCGTAATTCTGCCCATTTAAAATATATGTACCCAATCGAAACTCTTAGTTACATTGATATTGTTCATGTGAACTAGTCTGTTGAAGCTTATATCTATATCTATCTATAAATGCGAGAAGTCTCTGCGTGTCTGCGTGTATGTAATCCGCGTATCTCGAGAACCGTTCGTCCCACCGGCTTCAGATTCGGCACGCGCGTTCTCCGCCGCGGCGCGGAGTGCAGTGCCCGGCCTCGACCCGACCCGACGCGCGTTTTTTCCGAAACGGCGCAAAACGTTCGGAATCTCCTTATGCGGAGCTGATTGTTGACATCAGGCTGTTCCGGAGGAAATCGGCGCAAGCGCTGACTCATTGTGACATCATTTCATAAAAGGCTCTGACATCGCGTACGCAACATGAGTCAACGCCATGGTTATGTATCTCCATATATGGGCATATGGGCAGATCTCCATAGGGCATATGGGCACTGCTGACTCATATGGGCATAAAGGGGACACAGATATATGGGCATAAATGGACGTATCGGCACAAGGGCTGACTCATACAGAGATCTCCATATATGGGCAATCTGACATCACTTCTGCTGACTCAAAGACAAACAGTTAAACAGATGGTCTACATATATGGGCATATGGGCATTCTGACATCACAGATCTCCATAGGGCATATGGGCACTGCTGACTCATATGGGCATAAAGGGGACACAGATATATGGGCATAAATGGACGTATCGGCACAAGGGCTGACTCATACAGAGATCTCCATATATGGGCATATGGGCAGATCTCCATATGGGCTACATATATGGGCATATGGGCAGGGCATATGGGCAATCTGACATCACTTCTGCTGACTCAAAGACAAACAGTTAAACAGATGGTCTATGAGTCAACAAAAAATCTCTGTGAGTGTGTATGTATGTATGTAATCCGCGTATCTCGAGAACCGTTCGTCCCACGGGCACGCGCGTTCTCCAGATATGGGCATAAAATGAATGCCCCCATATATGGGCATAAAATGGATTGCAGACAGACAGATACAGATATCTCCATATATGGACATAAATGGACAGAGGCAAACAGATGGTCAAAGATCTCCATATATGGGCATAAAATGGACGCAGACAGACAGATACAGATATCTCCATATATGGGCATAAATGGACGCAGGCAAACAGATGTTCAAAACGGGTCGCATTAAAGGGGGAACCGGCACTGTGTCTGCAACACAGTTGGAGGCACAGACAGATACTCCATATATGGGCATAAAATGGACGCAGATAGACAGATATCTCCATATATGGGCATAAAATGTTTCCGGAGGAAATCGGCGAAAGCTCTGACTCATTGTGACATCACTTCATAAAAGGCTCTGACATCACGTACGCCACATGAGTCAACAAAAAATCTCTGTGAGTGTGTATGTATGTATGTAATCCGCGTATCTCGAGAACCGTTCGTCCCACGGGCACGCGCGTTCTCCATATATGGGCATAAAATGAATGCCCCCATATATGGGCATAAAATGGATTGCAGACAGACAGATACAGATATCTCCATATATGGACATAAATGGACAGAGGCAAACAGATGGTCAAAGATCTCCATATATGGGCATAAAATGGACGCAGACAGACAGATACAGATATCTCCATATATGGGCATAAATGGACACAGGCAAACAGATGTTCAAAACGGGTCGCATTAAAGGGGGAACCGGCACTGTGTCTGCAACACAGTTGGAGGCACAGACAGATACTCCATATATGGGCATAAAATGGACGCAGATAGACAGATATCTCCATATATGGGCATAAAATGGACCCAGAACTATAACTGCAGTGATCTCCATATATGGACATAAAATGGACGCCGACAGACAGATACAGATATCTCCATATATGGGCATAAATGGACACAGGCAGACAGATGGTCAAAACGGGTCCTATGAAAACAGGTATAATGGGGTTTGCATTAAAGGGCGGGGCATTCATTCCCTATTTACATTGTTCCGAGTTGGCCAGGTCGCCGACTAGACGCTGGGCCGCCCGAAGGGCGGCCCAGCTTCTAGTATCTATAAATGCGACAAATCTCTGTCTGTCTGTCTGTCTGTCTGTCTGTCTGTCTGTCTGTCTGTGTGTATGTAATCCGCGTATCTCGAGAACCGTTTGTCCCACCGGCTTCAGATTCGGCACGCGCGTTCCCCGCCGCGGCGCGGAGTGCAGTGCCGGGCCTCGACCCGACCCGACGCGCGGTTTTCCCGAACCGGCGCGAAACGTTCGGAATCTCCTTATGCGGGGCTGATTGTTGACATCAGGCTGTTCCGGAGGAAATCGGCGCAAGCGCTGACTCATTGTGACATCACATCATAAAAGGCTCTGAGATCACGTACGCCACATGAGTCAACAAAAAACGCCATGGTTACGTATTTTGATGTTCCTATATGGGCATAAAACGACACAGGCAAATTATGGTCAAAACGGCTCTTATGACAACAGGTATAATGGGGTTTGCATTAAAGGGTGGGGCATTCATTCCCTATTTCAAATTCGGCACGCGCGTTCCCCGCCGCAGCAGGTAGTGCAGTGCCCGGCCTCGACCCGACCCGATCCGATCCGATTTTCTGGAACCAGCACGAAAGGTTCGGATTCTGATGTCTGACATCAAGGGTTTTCCGGAACCGGCACTGTGTCTGCATAGATCTCCATTTATGGGCATAAAATGGATGCAGACAGACAGATACGGATATCTCCATATATGAGCATAAATGGACACAGGCAAACAGATGGTCAAAGATCTCCATATTGGGCATAAAATGGACGCAAAAAGACAGATACAGATATCTCCATATATGGGCATAAATGGACACAGGCAAACAGATGGTCAAAACGGGTCCTATGACAACAGGTATAATGGGGTTTGCATTAAAGGGGGAACCAGCACTGTGTCTGCAACACAGTCGGAGGCACAGACAGATACAGAGATCTCCATAATGGGCATAAAGGGACACAGACAAACAGATACAGAGATCTCCATATATGGGCATGAAATGGATGCAGACAGACAGATACAGCTATCTCCATATATGAGCATAAATGGACACAGGCAAACAGATGGTCAATACAGGTCCTACAGAGATCTCCATATATGGGCATAAAATGGACGTAGACAGATAGATATCCCCATATATGGGCATAAATGGACACACGCAAACAGATGGTCAAAACAGATCCTATGACAACAGGCATAATGGGGTTTGCATTAAAGGGCGGGGCATTCATCCCCTATTTACATTGTTCCCGAGTTGGCCAGGGCGCCGACTAGACGCTCGACCGCCCGAAGGGCGGCCGAGCTTCTAGTCTATCTATAAATGCGACAAATCTCTGTCTGTCTGTCTGTCTGTCTGTCTGTGTGTATGTAATCCACGTATCTCGAGAACCGTTCGTCCCACCGGCTTCAGATTCGGCACGCGCGTTCCCCGCCGCGGCGCGGAGTGCAGTGCCGGGCCTCGACCCGACCCGACGTGCGGTTTTCCGAAACCGGCCCGAAACGTTCGGAATATCCTTATGCGGAGCTGATTGTTGACATCAGGCTGTTCCGGAGGAAATCGGCGCAAGCGCTGACTCATTGTGACATCACTCATAAAAGGCTCTGACATCACGTACGACACATGAGTCAACAAAAAATCTCTGAATATCTCCATATAGCATATATGGGCATAAAATGGACGCAGAATCACAAAGATCTCCATATACGGGCATAAAGGGACACAGACAGACGGATACAGAGATCTCCATAAATGGGCATAAAATGGACGCAAATGGCATATACGGGCATAAAATTTACGCAGAATCACAAAGATCTCCATATAAGGGCATAAAGGGACACAGACAGACAGATACAGAGATCTCCATATATGGGCATGAAATGGATGCAAATAGACAGATATCTCCATATATGGGCATATATGGGCATAAAATGGACCCAGAACTATATCTGCAGTGATCTCCATATATGGACATAAAATGGACGCTGACAGACAGACAGACAGATAACAGATATCTCCATATATGGGCATAAATGGACACAGGCAAACAGATGGTCAAAACGGGTCCTATGACAACAGGTATAATGGGGTTTGCATTAAAGGGCGGGGCATTCATTCCCTATTTACATCGTTCCCGAGTTGGCCAGGTCGCCGACTAGACGCTGGGCCGCCCGAAGGCCCAGCTTCTAGTTCATTATAATGATCGAAATCGCGCGGGGCCGTACTGCACGCTCGCCGTGCTCCACAGTGCGCACCGTGCTGAAAGCACAACACAACATTCTCCCACTAAACAACTCCACCCCCGATAGCAAAAAGTGAATGATTTTTTCTGGTTGGCCAGTCAGGGAGTCTCAGGGACCAATCAGAAGGCTGACAAACGGTCTATTGTTACAGTTAGATTGGGTAACTTAGTTAGATCGTGGTAAGAGCACTCGTTTTGTAGTTCACCACACACCCCTCCCACCACCTGGATCAATTCACTTTGATAGTCTCTTATCAGCGCACCTGTGTAATGCTGCGTATTCACCATGAGATGGCGACAACAGCCATTCACTTGTGTAGTCGCTGACGTCACTCGTTTGCAACCCCTCTTTCTTTGTTTATCTACTAGCCTAGCTCAGCTGTGTTTAGCCATTAGCTTACTATGCCTAACTCTAACCCTAATCCTAACCTTAACCTCAGTAAAACTATGCCAAACCCTAACCTTAACACTAACCTCCACGGGGTGAGGCGCCATCATTCCTACCAACGCTACGTTGTCGTTGTTGTGGATCAAAGTGACCGATTGTTCTCAGGAACAATAGGAAGGTGAATAAAAAAAGCAATCACTGAATAGTTACCTCTGCAAACTTTATATAGTGCCACTGTTGGATGAAAGTGCAGAGTAATCACTACATTCCTTTACCGGTAGACCAGTTAGAGGTTACTTTAGAATGCAAGTCTTCAATCCATTTAGTAGGCTGCGAACACTACTTGTACTTTCCTGACAGTCATACTGTGTGTGTGTGTGTGTGTGTGTGTGTGTGTGTGTGTGTGTGTGTGTGTGTGTGTGTGTGTGTGTGTGTGTGTGTGTGTGTGTGTGTGTGTGTGTCAGGGTTCGAATTATACCCAGAGAGCTATGGGGGCCGTCATATTTGGGTTAAATCTCGCCGGCCGAAAATTCTGGTATTTTCGGGTATAAAGTTGGCTAAAATGGATATTTTCAAGTATAAAGTCGTATAAAATTTATTAAATCATATTTTTCCTTTCACAATATTATTTTGGGTGTCTTTGGGGCTATAATGAAAGGCTAATAGAATGAATTCATAGTTAAAGTTATACCAGGGGGGAAGAATTTCGCGGCAAAATTGCGTCGTCATACACTACCGGCCTATCACAGCGAGGGTTATACACTGCCAGCCTATCACAATATGGCGGCCATATTTGTAGGCGCCCGTGTAGCTTGCCTCAACATAACAACAGCATTTACTCGGCGAAGGAGTCAGTTTCTCCGAAATGCCTGAACGCACAGGAACCAGGGACCCCTCTAAAGATAGATCTCGGCGAGGTGGAGGCAGACGCGGGGGTGGTCCGCGGCAAAAAACGGCCGAAAGACGCGGACGCGACCACGGTTTGCTATAGAGCTACTGACCTCTAGGTGAGCAACTTACACAGTATAGCTTTAACTAAAATGAAAGGCTAATTGAATGAATTCATTAAACGTTAGGGAACTCTGAAAGACTGACTGCTTTACAAGCATTGTGATACAGAGAATAAAAATAAATAGGCTAAAATCTAATATAAGAGGTAGCAAAAGTGAATTGTAAACAAGCGGTTTTCCCCCTTTCCATTTCCAAATATAGGCCTACATTTATGGACTGACCATTTAGTGGAGCCTATAATGATTATAATTGTAATGATTACATAGCCTACTTTTATTCTCATAATTATTACTGCCTTCTCTGCAGCGAGATGTAGACTAGAGATGTTAAGCATGATTCATAATAAATCACAGTTGAGCTCACAACGCGGTGTGGCACGACGCCTTGTGAGTTTGTAGATTGAATATAGGGATTGCGATTGGGGATATAGTGTGCAACCGTCGGAGAAGTGTATTGATCACAGCTGCCAGCCTAGTGCACTGCAGAAAGACAGACTGCTTGAGAACGCTAAACTATCCAAAAGTAGGCTATAAAGAGGAAGAAACAGTGGAAAGGGGCAAACAAATGTTTTTTTATCCTACCTCCCTCTCATCAATGTGTTTTGAAGCACAACAGCTTTGCTTTGACGGTTTATTTATTTTGGCTGCTTTCAGTCAGTCAGCACTCAGCACCACTGTGTGTGTGTGTGTGTGTGTGTGTGTGTGTGTGTGTGTGTGTGTGTGTGTGTGTGTGTGTGTGTGTGTGTGTGTGTGTGTGTGTGTGTGTGTGTGTGTGTGCGTGCGTGCGAGTGAGTGAGTGTGAGAACAGAACGCGTGTTGGGTTTGAACCTGTACCACATCCTGTGACCCCGGCCTGTGAGCTACCTGTGAAGGAGGCCTGTGAACTAATGTACCAGTGAAGGAGGGAGAGGAGTCTGCTGTTTCCAGAAGGGGGAAATGATGCGCCTCGCGTGATGCACCTCACATGATGTCACTCACGTCACGCAAGGATATCATGCCCCTCATCCACCAGATTGTAGTTACTCGCGGTGAGCTGGTAATGAACCCGAGGCTCTGCACTCGCTGCAGACCGACGCACAATCTGTAGATGTGTAACAGTTGGGCTTCGAACCCGGGCCTCCCACCACTAGACCAAAGAGACATCTCTCTGATCCGGGGGAGACACTAGACTTTTGAGGCTGCAGTAATCCTGGTCTCTATACTGCCTCCACCTTGGCCAACTGGGACGCCTGATGGAGGGGAAAGGAACTGGTTGGAATAATGTGTTTAGTTGTAAATGACACTGTGTGTTTGTTTGCATTGCTTTCATGTTGGATACAGCATAACACTCACGCGGTGCAGCAGGTGCTCTCTGAGCCTTTGATTACTATTAGGCATCGGTCTGTTATAGAGCGGAGCGGTCATTTTCCAGAAACAACACACCGCTGATTTCAGCGATTGACCAAAGAATCAAGCATTCAACAAAGCCTTGTAATAATGTACTTTAAATGAGAGAACAGATACTATTATATTCAGCCGTCTGGCCTCCAGGCTGAGACAAAAAAAGGAAGAAGAAAAAGAGGTAGCTGTGAAGAGTCACATTACAATATACTGTAGTCTTCACATTACTGACCAGTGTGCCTGAGGATAAGCTCATTATGTGCTATTAACACGGTCACATTTAAAGGACAGCCAATTGCTTTAACATAATGGGAAGTTTGCACAACTGATCGAAAAACAATACTCATGATCTTCATGATCTTCATCTTCCTCGTTTTGTGGCTTTAAATCTAACAAACGTTGACGCAGTTTGACAATGAACTACAATGACTGAGGGCATGTATGTCAACACTGGGCCAGACCTGACCAAGAAGGTCATATATGGCCGAGGAGAGAGAGAGATGGAGATGGAGGAGAGAGGAGAGAGAGAAGAGCCGATAGACGATATCTATCTCACTACAGACGACCAAGAGCCCATCTATGTGACTCCAGACGACCAAGAGCCCATCTATGTGACTCCAAATGACCAAGATCCCATCTATGTGACTCCAATCGACCAAGATCCCATCTATGTGACTCCAATCGACCAAGACCCCATCTATGTGACCTCAGACAAACTTGACCCTGGGACACAGCAGGATGCTGCACAGAACAACACAGCACAAGAGCAGCTCGGAGGTAATATTTTAACAAATAACGTACAAAAAGGTTAACTAACATAATATGCATGGATGTTACACAAGGACATCAGAGTAGTGGTGTCTGGAGAAGTGGGAAAACACTAATTCTTGGAGAAAAAAAAAGGCAAATCTATTAGACAATCAATGATGTTGTTTCGTGCTAAAATCTCAAACACGCTAAAAAGTGAAATATAGGAGCGGTTTGCACAGGGTACATGATATATATACCCTGAAGAAGGCAGCTGTACTGCCGAAATTATTCTCTGTGTCCAACAATAAACTTTGGCACTTTGGCTACAGTGTGTGCGGCCACTTTTCTCTCTTTTTAAGACATCTTCTGCGATTACCATTTTACGTCAGTAACGTCAAAGAGAGCACTGCCTGCGGTCTTAAAGCGAGCCCACAATGATTTCGAAGGAACAATATTTTCTAGTTTAGATTTAAGGATTTGAACTGGTCTCACTCTTTTTAATGAACGAATAGTTTATTTCTGTGTCCTATTAGTATTACACGCAAAAATACTATACATACACTGACACCAAAAAGGCATAGGCTGAAGCTGAGGCTTAATCCTACCAACCTTTTTTGAGGAGTAGCCTAACTTACAAAACAAAACAAAAAAGAAAGCAAAAATTACATTATTTTAGCATGAAACAAACACAAAATACAGAAATACACATTCCTATACTCCCTTGAATGTAATGTAAAGGCATATTTTTCCAGAGCGATGTCGTGTAGCGGCGGTGTTACTTGACAGTGCAGTTATGACTGCCGCTTGGAGAAATCGAACTACAAGGACATAAATGATCGTTTATGTACCTTTTCATTTTTCTCTTTCTTGAATATAATTGATGTGCACAGTTCTAGCTCTAGCTTTATCAAGGCTGTTCCATAAGTCATTTGTGTTGGTCCTTGCCCATTTTGTCTCTATACACCTAAGCTAAACTATCTCTAACATCTTATTGTGTGTGTGTGTGTGTGTGTGTGTGTGTGTGTGTGTGTGTGTGTGTGTGTGTGTGCGTGTGTGTGCGTGCACGCGCGCGCGCACGTGCGTGTGTGTGTCTTCCAGACGGTGTGTGTGTCTTCAATAGACGGTACAAGCGGGTTGGAGTCAGCTTTGGAGTGCTTTGTACTGTTCTAGCTCTCCTCAACATTGCCGTCCCACTCTATCTCTGTAAGTAAAGTTTCAAAAGAATGATTACAATGTTTAGAGATTATAAAGGAGTGTGAACACTTTTCTAAGGAGAAGTGTTAATTACCTCCCCTTTGGCCTCCTGAAAGGTGGATTTTCAGGGCTGTTTTAAAGGAAGCCAGTGATACGCGAGGAGCAGATCTATCTATTTGGGTAAAACGGTCACGCCCCCAGTCACTAGCTGCTTCACCAACAACAGGCTCGTTATTGTAGAAGGGAGGCGATGGGAGAAATCTTCCGTCAAGCCTGTCTGCAGACAGCACGCAGCGAGTTAAAATAATAAAAACTGAAACACTTCTTTGGTTAATAGAACTCTATAACTGTGCGATTGTATAACTTATTAGGTGAGCCTGGGGGCTGGCAGTGCCCTTCCGTCCATTTTCTGCTCCAAGGGAGGATTGAAGCATTGGTCTTTATCTATCTATAAATGCGACAAATCTCTGTCTGTTTGTTTGTAATCCGCGTATCTCGAGAACCGTTCGTCCCACCGGCTTCAGATTCGGCACGCGCGTTCCCCGCCGCCGCGCGGAGTGCAGTGCCGGGCCTCGACCCGACCCGACTCGCGGTTTTCCGAAACCGGCGCGAAACGTTCGGAATCTCCTTATGCGGAGCTGATTGTTGACATCAGGCTGTTCCGGAGGAAATCGGCGCAAGCGCTGAGTCATTGTGACATCACTTCATAAAAGGCTCTGACATCACGTACGCCACATGAGTCAACACAAAATCTCTGTGAATGTGTATGTATGTATGTAATCCGCGTATCTCGAGAACCCTTCTTCCCACCGGCACGCGCGTTCTCCAGATATGGGCATAAAGTCTGACATCAGAGTTTTCCGCAACCGGTACTGTGTGTGCAGAGATCTTCATATATGGGCATAAGTGGACAAAGACAAACAGATGGTCAAAACGGGTCCTATGACAACAGGTATATTGGGGTTTGCATTAAAGTGTGGGGCATTCATGGGGTTTGCATTAAAGGGTGGGGCATTCATTCCCTATTTCAAATTCGGCACATGCGTTCCCCACCGCAGCAGGTAGTGCAGTGCTCGGCCTCGACCCGACCCGATACACGATTTTCTGGAACCAGCACGAAAGGTTCGGATTCTGATGTCTGACATCAGGATTTTCCGGAACTGGCACTGTGTCTGCATAGATCTCCATATATGGGCATAAAATGGATGCAGACAGACAAATACAGATATCTCCATATATGGGCATAAATGGACACAGGCAAACAGATGGTCAAAGATCTCCATATATGGGCATAAAGTGGACGCAGACAGACAGATACAGATATCTCCATATATGGGCATAAATGGACACAGGCAAACAGATGGTCAAAACGGGTCCTATGACAACAGGTATAATGGGGTTTGCATTAAGTTTGTCTCCTCCTCCATCTGTTTGTCTGTGTCCCTTTATTCCCATTATGGAGATCTCTGTATCTGTCTGTGCCTCCGACTGTGTTGCAGACACAGTGCCGGTTCCCCCTTTAATGCAAACCCCATTATACCTGTTGTCATAGGACCCGTTTTGACCATCTGTTTGAAAAAGCGACAGAAATCTCATATATGGGCATAAAATGGACGCAGATAAACAGATATCTCCATATATGGCATATATGGGCATACAATGGATGCAGAATCACAAAGATCTCCATATACGGGCATAAAAGGGACACAGACAGACAGATACGGAGATCTCCATATATGGGCATAAAATGGACGCAGATAGACAGATATCTCCATATATGGGCATATATGGGCATAAAATGGACCCAGAACTATAACTGCAGTGATCTCCATATATGGACATAAAATGGACACAGACAGACAGACAGATACAGATATCTCCATATATGGGCATAAATGGACACAGGCAGACAAATGGTCAAAACGGGTCCTATGAAAACAGGTATAATGGGGTTTGCATTAAAGGGCGGGTCATTCATTCCCTATTTACATTGTTCCGAGTTGGCCAGGTCTCCGAGTTGGCCAGGTCGCCGACTAGACGCTGGGCCGCCCGAAGGGCGGCCCAGCTTCTAGTAGTGATAATGAGATGTTTGAAAACCATGAGGTGCATGTAGTCAAAGTGGCATTGAATGATGAGGGCTCTGGCAAGTGTCCTGAGAGTACTTTTGTTGACAAAAGAGGACATTCTGCCCAAAATTCAGCCCAAATTAATCAGAAAGCCAAGTACGGAGTTTGTTGAGTTCAGAGCTAAGAGCTTCCTCAAAAAAAAAAAAAAATATATATATATATATATATATATGTGTCACAGTTAGTTTGAGATTCAGTTAGATTGAGAACAGGAGCGCTCGTTTTTGTGCACAATGTGGAGCAGGCGCCGCCTCCTTCGGGGAACTAGGAATAATTTGACTGAGGGTTAGGGCTAGGGTTAGGTTTAGGCATAGTTTTACTGAGGTTAGGTTTAGGGTTAGGGTTAGGGTTAGGGTTAGGGGTTAGGTTTAGGGTAAGGTTTAGGGTTAGGTGTTAGGGTTAGGTTTAGGCTAAGGTTTAGGGTTAGGGTTAGGGGTTAGGGTTAGGGTAAGGTTTAGGGTTAGGGTTAGGTTTAGGCATAGTAGCATTCACCAGCGTGGGACTAATGAAGTCAAATGCTCTACCACTGGGACATGAGGTGAACAAAAACAAGCGCTCCTACCCCAATCTAACTGAGTTACCCAAACTAACTGTAACATATATATATATATATATATATATATATATATATATTATGGTAAAAAAATTACGCATTTTAATCACACTTATTTTTTGCACCACAGAACCTTTTGTTTCGGGCATACTGATTATAGCGATGCACCAACCAAGAAGAGACAACAAACGCAAAGGGAGAAGCAGCCGATCAGAGCGCTTTGCTTGGCCCAGTGGATGCGAAATTTAGATTTAAAAAACTCACTTGTTGATTCACTTGTACAGCAAAATGTGTTTTACTTGAAAAAAGATGCTTCTCAGGTCAAATATCGATGTGCGATTAACACATGGGAAGCCAAGGTTTCTAACATTTCTAGCTGTTGCTGCTGCCGCCGTTCACTCACGCTTTATTTTGAAGAGCCTCGGAAGCTTCGTGCGTGTGCACGTGAGTGTCCACTGACGATTGAGGAAGAAAATCCATTTGTTTACAAACGCTTGCGAAACTAAAATCCAAACCGGGGCCGACCATCGCGGTAAAGTGTCGCCGTGAAAACAATCAGATCTCTGCTTCCCTGGCGTTCTTTGCACCTCATTCATAGATAAAGTCCTTTTTATGTTTCAGCCTAGAATGGAAATCAATGCAGCCTATTATAGTCGTGCCAATTATCTGCATTGTTTGGGGCAGTCCTGCAGGAGATTTAGTAGGCCTATATAAACTATAGTCTACATATTATGTTTGTCCAGAGTGATTGTTAAACATTTTTGTCAAAAGTCTAAATGAATATTATTTGTTGTTTCCATTCAGATCAGGCCAACATGGTGGAGAGAGAACAACTTATGAACAGTTACAAACAATTACTGGACAGCAACAACCTGACTGAAGAGCGAGCTTCTTGCCTGAAAAGGATGTTTTGTGGTCAGTGAGATATCAGTGTTTTCTTTATATCATGTTGTTCATCATTGTTTCCGCCAGGCCGAAACGAAAGCATGGTCCAGACTATGTTTTGCACCCTGTCTGTCTGTCTGTCTGTCTGTCTGTCTGTCTGTCTGTCTGTCTGTCTGTCTGTCTGTCTGTCCGTTCGTCCATCCGTCTGTCCGTCCGTCTGTCCGTTTGTCCGTTCCTGTTTGTTCATGTGTCCAACTGCAAACAGGTAATCTCCAGCACCGTTTGCCAGATCGTGAATCTGTGCACATGTACAGTACACTCCCTGTTCAAGTGCTTGTCAGGGTGGGGCAGTTCAAATATGATTAGTCCTACTCTGTGTGTGTGTGTGTGTGTGCGTGCGTGCTTGCGTGCGTGCTTGCGTGTGTGTGTGTGTGTGTGTGGGTGCGTGTGCGTGTGCGTGCGCATGCGTGTGTAGGCACCGTACACGCCAGTCCCTCTGCTGAGCTGATGGGTGGACAATGTGGATTCGGCTGGCCCGGCTACAACGGTGGCTGCTACAGGTACATAACTTTCAAGCTGACCTGGAACGATGCAGAGAAGAACTGCCAGTCTCAAGGAGCCCACCTGGTGTCCATACACAGCAAGGAGGAGCACGACTTCATCCTGGCCCTGATCGGGAACCCATCACCGCTGCAGACCTGGATTGGACTGAATGACCTGTACGTAGAGGGTAGATGGATGTGGTCTGATGGCTCCAAGGTGAACTACACCGGGTGGGCCAGTGGTCAGCCAGGTGGTGGTACAGCTCAAAACTGTGTGTATACATACAAAGGAAATCTAATGAATGACTATCCATGTTCTAATACACATCCTTCTGTGTGTGTACTTCGAACAGAAACATGTCCTTGTTGAGTGTAATGTGTGATTCAACCCACTGACTGGGTACTACTGGGTCTCCACACATATAATCCATGTGTTTACTGGTGCCATCATTTCAGAGTGTCTCCATTGTGAAGCACATTGAGAGACATATTAAACTATATTAGCAACGCAGGACAATGTATGCTTGAAATTAATAATGTATCGGAATCACAATGAAAACAACATTTTCAATGTTTTAATCACCATGACATTTATTTGTACATTATTTGTATTTTTTGTCATTGTAATGTTACATTATATTGTAATATTAATTACATTAAAATCACAGTGCTTTGCCAGTTATTTTGGGCCCCGTGTTACAATATCCTCATGAAGCACCAAACGCACACACAGGTTGGGAATAACTGCTATAATAGAGTAGTATCTTTTTTATAAAATAGTGATAATAGCTGGTCTATAATCTCACAAGCTCGTAAATCAGCTATTTTCACTACGTTTGTGCGTTACTCTTGTATGATGAAGTAAGCTAGGACATTAGTTTATAGATATAATTTACAAAAAAACACATATAAAGTTGAAATATGGAGATACATGGTTTCTGCCTGACAGCAATGTTATTAGCTATAGATATCATAGAGGATGTTTATTTATTCACCTGGACACTTCCTCACACACAAGAAACACAGAACATTCAGTATACAACCTTTATTAAATGTATTAAACACTGACAGCTTCAACTTAATTCTCCTTTTTTTTATTCTCCTTATTGCTGGCATTAGACATTACAACATATAGTGTGTATAACCATCTCCCAATGTGTGACAGGCACCTGAGACCTTACATACTATATGGGTTTAATTGTTTATTGGTAAGTCATGTCTCACCATACATGACAGGGCTTCTGACGAATAACAGATATAAAAGCTCACGGCTCGTCACTTGAGCTTGTACACTACAGTACATCTATTTTAGAACAATCTTGGAAGTGTTCAGGTCCAGGCAAAATCATTTTGGGGGTCCTTGGCATGAATAAGTGTGAGAACTACTGGTTTAGAAGTCATTTATAGATTAGACCTCAGGTGTTTGTTGCAGCAGAACGGCTCTGAACTGAAGTGTCACTCATACCGAGGTCATGTGTAAACTGAACAGTGACCACACAGTTCACATATACGGTAGGCCTAGTCAGTATTGTAAAGTAAATAAGTACATTGGCCAGGTTTCCCAAAGTGATTTTAGCCCTTTGTAGCTCACGCATGGTCGTAGAGACCAAGCCCTGACAGTCATGTCCCTGGGTGGGTTCGGGCAGAGCGACTTATTTTGCCTCCTACAACTACACCATCATTCAGATTTCACAAACAAGTGCTTAATAAAGTCTCACACCTGTCTAAATACGGTACAGCATTCTATGATTACCTGTATCCTCCGTATTCTTTAAGAAGAATCCTTTTTATCCGATCGTTTTCTGTTTTCCCATGTATTTCCTGGTTTTCCCCACCAACCCCCATCTATGGACACTGAGATGTGAGTGTGGCCTTGCAAAAATGGGTCTGGAAATATATGGGAAAACAGAGAAAGGCTTTGTATTAAAGAAGGGTAATTATAGAATGCTGTACCGTATTTAGACAGGAGTGAGACTTTATTAAGCACTTTGTTTGTGAAATCTGAATGATGGTGTAGTTGTAGGGGGCTAAATAAGTCGCTCTACCCGAACCCATGCAAACCCGGGAACATGACGGTCAGGGCTCTACGACCATGCGTGAGCTACGAAGGGCTACATTTGCTTTGGGAAACCCAGCCATTGTCACTTACTGTACTGTACTGTAGTCAATCAAGTAACATTTTGAGGAATTTGTCATTTGTATTTACTGTAGTATTTCCAATTTTCAATACTTTTACTTTAATGTTACGCAACTCCCATGAAATGTAATGAGCAGCCATGTTGTGTGACTGTACTAATGTACCTGCATGCTTTCATACAGTCTGCCTCCATAATGACTACATTGTTCCATTCAATCTACTGACTCACACTGGCTCTCCATTATAAAAGTATGTTAAACATGTTCATTGTCGTTGTCGGGTGAAAACCTTGTAGGCCTATGTCCGAAACCGTTTGTTGTGTATTTCTCAAAAAAATGACTATTGAAAATAGTCAATCTACAAGCACACAATGCCTCGCACCGCGAGGCGTTGTGTGCTTCTAGATCTGCTAGTCCTGTACGACAGCCTTGTGTGATGAAGCAGGGCTTTACTTTACGGGGGAAAAAAACACTCAAATTTGAAACTTGGAGATACGAGGTTTCTACCCAACAGTGACGTACGTTATGCTACTTATGCAGTAAACTCCTGTTGAAGACTGTATTCTTCAAAAGTATCATATCATCTCCCCCCCACCCTCTCTCTGTTTGAGGTGTGTGTGTGTGCGCGTGCATGTGTCCATGTGTGCGTGCTGTGAACTCCACAGCTGCTAATACATCATGGCCAATCAAATGATGCCAACTCTGAAGACTCCCTCATTTGGAGTAAATAAAAAGACTTACGCACAGCACCACACTCTCCTCCTAGAAGACCCTGACCCAGACAGAGACCTCCTCCTCAGGCTGACATGCTGCTGGTTCCTCAACTCCTGTGCTTGCTGGGCCTCATGGCACTAGGTATATTAATCCATTTGGTTCCATGAATTATTTACCTGGGGACCCCCTGGAACACCCTCAAGGACCCCTGGGGGTCCCCAGACCCCACTTTGTATGTGTTTATGGTAGATGGCTTATTTTTCTTTACTGTTTTTTTTCCTCCTTGTTCTCCCTCTCCCCTTTTCTTTAAAACTACGCACAAATTGCAGTTATACAAGCTCACAATGTGATGCATTTTGTGAACTTGTAGATCTGCTATTTTTGACATGAATATGTTGGTGCAGAGGGGAAAAAAGGAGTGGACAAAGTAGAGACCCCATGGTCTCTTTATTATAGAATCATTCAAATAGAAGTGCCTTTAAAGCAGTGGCCTCCAAACTGGTCAAATTGTCAAATATTACATAAGAAAGAGGCAAACAGCGTCAAACTACATACAATGCCTACAATGCAAGTGCTTGTCAGGGTGGGGGTCCCCAGTTCAAATGTGATTATTTTGGGGGGTCGTGGCAAGAAAGGTTTGGGAACCCTTCATTTAGTCTGAACATTTGTATTTCTGGAACTAAAAATGGTTCTTCTATTCTTCTATATGACATCACTCTCATTTGTGTGTGTAGGCACCGTGCACGCCAGTCCCTCTGCTGAGCTGAAGCTGGAGCGTGGAAACTGTCCTCCGTGTTGGTACAGCTTCAACGGTCGCTGCCTCAACTACTTCTCTTCACTCCTGACCTGGAGTGAAGCAGAGAACATCTGTCAGGCTGTAGGAGGCCACCTGGTGTCCATCCACAGCAAGGAGGAGCACCACTTCATCCAGGCCCTGATCGGGAAGTTTAACCCATCGCAGGGAAACACCTGGATTGGACTGAACGACCAGTACGTAGAGGGCAGATGGATGTGGTCTGATCACTCCAAGGTGAACTACACCACGTGGACCAGTGGTCAGCCAGATGGTGGTACAAGTGCAAACTGTGTGTATACAGACAGAGAAAATCAAATGTATGACTGGGGATGTTCTAGTACATATCCTTCTGTGTGTGTGCTTTGCCCAGAAACATGTCCTTGTTGAGTGTAATGTGTGATTCAACCCACTGACTGGGTACTACTGGGTCTCCATAATAAAAGCTGACTGGGTACTGGGTCTCCACTCTCCACAATAAAAGTACATGAAATATAATCCATGTTGTTTACTGGTGCCATCATTTCAGCTCACAAGCTTGTAGATCATCTATTTTCACTACTTCTTACTCATTATAATGTTTTGTAAAAATGTATATGCATTTCTTACATTTGAATTTATTTAATATATATATATATATTCTTTTTTTTTAAATCTTTTGAAATAATAATAATAACGAAATGTATTAAACTAAAAATAAATGGATATTTACTCGCAGCCCATACACATAGGGGCCTCGACCCACTGCTTTTTCACCATATGTCTCCATTGTGAATTAAATTATACAGTATATTAAACTCTGTTAGCAACACTGGACAGATAAGCAGCAGCAGCAGTGGTGTCTGAACAGTTTTCAAACAGGAGTATATTTTAAAATATGAAAATACATACAGTACAGGGAATTCATTCATTCATTCATTCATTCATGTTAATCTTCCTATCTTGTAAAACCCATCCCTTACACAGGATTTTAAGATTTAAAGACATCAATAAACAATAACAATACAGACCCACAAAACAAAATAAACAGACTTTGGTAGCACTTTACAATAATGACCTGTTATAAATCATTTATAAACATTTATAAGCAGTTTATAGATGAGTAATAAAACATGAACAAACTGTTTATTGACATTTGTAAATGTTTAACTAAACATTTATAACTGTTTTAAACATCATTAACATGTTATTAGTAAGGTATTAGTAAGTAGTAAACTAGTCATGAATAAACCATTTATATACATTTGTAAATGCTTACTAAATCATTTATAACAAATGCTAAAATTCACATAATGTGTAGGTAGGAATGCATTTACAAATGTCTGTTAAGGTGACCTCCATGTGTTGTTCATGTTTAATATACGCTTTGTAGATGTTATCAAGAGCCCTAATGTAAAGTGAAGACTATTCATTGCGACCATCAGGTTGCAAGTTACTATGAAAACCTCCCCCGGCTGTCTGAGCTCATGATAAAATGGAAAGTAGAAAATAAAATGAAACTCATTTCCAATATAATTTATGTCAAAGTAAGTGCAAATCTGATCTTCTTCTACTACCCCTCTATATATGCCAGTCTCAAGGAACTGAGTTGGTCAAAGAGATGTTTATCTTCTTGAAAATGTGTGCGTGCAGTGCAGAAGGTCTATTCATGGTTGTGTAAACGCCATTAGCAGCAGACAGGGGGGGTAGAAGTACAAAGATGTTGTAGGGACAGTTCATTTTTCTTTCTTTCTTTCTTTCTTTCTTTCTTTCTTTCTTTCTTTCTTTCTTTCTTTCTTTCTTTCTTTCTATAGGAGAAAACATTTTCAAAGGTAGTGAAAATAGACGATCTACAAGCGTTGACACTCTGTGAGCTATTGCTCTGCTATTTTACTATTTGTGTGTGTGTGTGTGTGTGTGTGTGTGTGTGTGTGTGTGTGTGTGTGTGTGTGTGTGTGTGTGTGTGTGTGTGTGTGTGTGTGTGTGTGAGTGCGTGCGTGCGTGCGTGCGTGCGTGCGTGCGTGTGTGTGCATGAGTGTGTGCGTGCGTGTGTGTGCGTACGTGTGTGCCCGAGGTTGCCATGTACAGGGGCCTCTACAAATGTAGATATGACAGAATTGTAGATTTGATACCAAAATATAGCTCCTCTATTATTAGGTCCTCAATCAGAGCATGTTTAACCTGTGTAATGATGATTCTGTGTTCTCAAACATTACAGCTAAGACCCCTGATGTCTTTGTTGTAAATGAAAACCTTAGGGAGGTGTTTATTTTTTAGGTCAGCTGTACTTTTGACTACAGCTTGGGAGAAGCTTTTCTAGCCAAAGTGCTGAAATGTCAATAACAGCTAGAGCAGACCATCTCACAGCTAGGCTACAGATGTAAACGTTTAGTTTTTATCTTTGGCAGCCTAGGGCATGTGCATAAGTTGGTTGTGAGGGGCTTACAAAAACAGTTAGCAAGGTATTGCTCAGTGTCAGCCATTACAGGAAGCCGCTCAATTTGGAGGAGGCGTTGTTTCCTTTACCCATGATTTATGTCCGCTGTGTCTGACAAGTATATAGGCCTACGTCAATATACTGTATGTAACGATGTTCTGCAGTTTAGGCTCTTTGTAACTGTCTGTTCTTTCTTTGTCTGACTGCACTGTCAGTGTTTATGACCTTTGTACGAGGCATCCTTGTACTTTTATTCATGTGATCATAAATAAACATTTCAAATGAGTGCCCCCCCCCCCCCCTCTCTCTCTCTCTCAGTTTGTGTATGTGTGTGTACACAGAGCCTGTGTGAGTTTGTTTGTTCGGTGGAACTTTGTCTGACTTTAACTCTGGCTTTGGTTTCTCCTGGTTGTTTTCTCGTTCTTCAGGACCGGGTAAGACAAGTGTTTTTCTCTTTGTGGAAATGAAGCTTTAAGTGTGTCTATTTCATTCGTTGTCGAGTGACTTCTAAATTAGACAAACATGTTTGTCGTTCAGCATCATATCTAACATTAATTCACTTTGCATATGCTTAATATTTTTATAAGATGACTGGATCATTGTGAGAGTAGCATTTTATAAAGGGCGGGTGGGTATGCGTGAAGTTATGCAGGCCTACTTTCTGGCCTTGACAGCCCACATACAACAGAAAAGTCCTATCTGATTGCATTAAATGATGTTAAACAACGTTAAACTCACTTTGGAACTCACTTTGCCACTCAATTTGCCACTCGATTTACCACTCGCTTTATGCACGAGCATACGCTCTATAGCAGGGGTGGGCAACTTTGATGACTATATTTCCACCTTCACTCCAGAGGGCCACATTGCATATTGCTACGTCCTACTTTGTCATTCTAGTATCTCCTAGAAAAGAAGCAAAAAATAGCAGATCTACAAGCTCAAAACGCATTGCGTTGCGTTGCGTTTTGAGCTTGTAGATCGGCTATTTTTGCTTATTTTGAATTGGAATCCTGAATTATTTTCTGTTATTTTTTAATTGGAATCCTGAAATGTTACATTTTGATTTAATTTCAAAGTAAATGCATTTAGTTATATACTCATGTTAACTTGATGAACCTAAATACAAATACCTACATTGGACATAAAATAAATACATTTTAATACTATTATACTAGTCATTAAGCTACTAATATAGACTGAAAGAATTAAAGCAGGTCATGTTTGTAATTGTAACAGCTGAAATAAAAAATAAATATGTATTCCGGTATTAACCTGCGGGCCGCATTAAGTGAAGGTGGGGGACGGATGTGGCCCCCGGGCCGCCAGTTGCCCATGTATGCTCTATAGTAAAAGAAAATGTATAGTAGGTTTGAACACTGCCATACTTGAATTAGATATACTTTTAGAGCAGTCGTAAGGTGTGCTCTCCCCTGTCTTAGAAGAAAACCTGTTTCGTGAAATCCTTGATTAACAGGATCCTTTGTAGGCTTTCAGAAAAATGGGTTTGCTGCTACGATGGGCCTCTAGAACCATGTATGAGCTACGAAGGCTCTCAAAAGGCTTTGGGAAAGCCGGCCATTTCCATTAAAGGACTCCTTCATTATACATCAAATAGCCTTATAAAATATACAGACTGCGCATCGTCATCATGACAACTTTCGGTATTTAAAGAGGTGGTGCCATAGTTTTGTACTTTTTCTGTTTTTCATGTGTCTAGGAGGTTGAAAGTACTTCATTAGACCCCCTGGTGTGTGTTTTTTTTTTTGAAATTATGTATTCTCTTAGTATTTGTTTTTTTTATCTTGGAGGCTGCCACCTTGTGGTGAAAAGTGTCAGTTAAAAAACACAGATACTAAGTATGTCACAGTATCAACTCCTCCCCTATTTACCATTCACCCAACACTGTGGGGTGTGGCTATATCAGCTGGGTCACCACCCACCATGCCATCCATGCATACTTAATGAACTGGGGGTGTGGCCACATACAAACCCAATTTTAACTCTTTCTGTATACTTTTTTGGAAAAAATCTTCCTCCTAGTATAATCATAATACCTGATAATCATGTTTTATAGGGGGGGGGGGGGATCATGGCACCACCTCTTTAAAAAAAGAAGAAAAAGAAGAATTCCAAAAATGCTATTAAACATTATGACCATTATTTATTTTTGATACTAATTATTTGTGAAGTCGGACTATGTTAGACCATAGTTTATGCCAAGCGATTTATTTCACTTGGCCTATAGGCCTATTTGTTGAATATAATATATAACTGCATGACACAATGACTGGAGAAGATGAAGCAAAGGAACATCTATCAATGAGTCATTATACCAGTGAGATTTCTATTTTTGTTGCTGCTTCTGTCCGATTATTTCCTAGATTATGGACTATCCTGAGGAGTTATTGGATTACTTTTGTGATTGATTTATGAACATGTGGAGACAATAATGGATACGTGAGTGTATAGGCCTACAGTACAATATTGAGCATCGCGGAGATGTCACTTGAATGTAATTACTGCACACATTGGAGTGATCTATTCAAATAGATTATAGACTGAATTGAATTACTGTGAACGTTGGAATCAACAGTAGAAGAGGTTGTGTTGTTACAGATCCGGGTATAACAGTAGAAGAGGTTTTGTTGTTACAGATCCGGGTATAACAGTAGAAGAGGTTTTGTTGTTACAGATCCGGGTATAACAGTAGAAGAGGTTGTGTTGTTACAGATCCGGGTATAACAGTAGAAGAGGTTTTGTTGTTACAGATCCGGGTATAACAGTAGAAGAGGTTGTGTTGTTACAGATCCGGGTATAACAGTAGAAGAGGTTTTGTTGTTACAGATCCGGGTATAACAGTAGAAGAGGTTGTGTTGTTACAGATCCGGGTATAACAGTAGAAGAGGTTGTGTTGTTACAGATCCGGGTATAACAGTAGAAGAGGTTTTGTTGTTACAGATCCGGGTATAACAGTAGAAGAGGTTTTGTTGTTACAGATCCGGGTATAACAGTAGAAGAGGTTGTGTTGTTACAGATCCGGGTATAACAGTAGAAGAGGTTGTGTTGTTACAGATCCGGGTATAACAGTAGAAGAGGTTGTGTTGTTACAGATCCGGGTATAACAGTAGAAGAGGTTGTGTTGTTACAGATCCGGGTATAACAGTAGAAGAGGTTGTGTTGTTACAGATCCGGGTATAACAGTAGAAGAGGTTGTGTTGTTACAGATCCGGGTATAACAGTAGAAGAGGTTGTGTTGTTACAGATCCGGGTATAACAGTAGAAGAGGTTGTGTTGTTACAGATCCGGGTATAACAGTAGAAGAGGTTTTGTTGTTACAGATCCGGGTACAACAGTAGAAGAGGTTGTGTTGTTACAGATCCGGGTATAACAGTAGAAGAGGTTTTGTTGTTACAGATCCGGGTATAACAGTAGAAGAGGTTTTGTTGTTACAGATCCGGGTATAACAGTAGAAGAGGTTGTGTTGTTACAGATCCGCGTATAACAGTAGAAGAGGTTGTGTTGTTACAGATCCGGGTATAACAGTAGAAGAGGTTGTGTTGTTACAGATCCGGGTATAACAGTAGAAGAGGTTGTGTTGTTACAGATCCGGGTATAACAGTAGAAGAGGTTGTGTTGTTACAGATCCGGGTATAACAGTAGAAGAGGTTGTGTTGTTACAGATCCGGGTATAACAGTAGAAGAGGTTGTGTTGTTACAGATCCGGGTATAACAGTAGAAGAGGTTGTGTTGTTACAGATCCGGGTATAACAGTAGAAGAGGTTGTGTTGTTACAGATCCGCGTATAACAGTAGAAGAGGTTGTGTTGTTACAGATCTGGGTATAACAGTAGAAGAGGTTGTGTTGTTACAGATCCGGGTATAACAGTAGAAGAGGTTGTGTTGTTACAGATCCGGGTATAACAGTAGAAGAGGTTGTGTTGTTACAGATCCGGGTATAACAGTAGAAGAGGTTTTGTTGTTACAGATCCGGGTATAACAGTAGAAGAGGTTTTGTTGTTACAGATATGGGTATAACAGTAGAAGAGGTTGTGTTGTTACAGATCCGGGTATAACAGTAGAAGAGGTTGTGTTGTTACAGATCCGGGTATAACAGTAGAAGAGGTTTTGTTGTTACAGATCTGGGTATAACAGTAGAAGAGGTTGTGTTGTTACAGATCTGGGTATAACAGTAGAAGAGGTTTTGTTGTTACAGATCCGGGTATAACAGTAGAAGAGGTTGTGTTGTTACAGATCCGGGTATAACAGTAGAAGAGGTTTTGTTGTTACAGATCCGGGTATAACAGTAGAAGAGGTTTTGTTGTTACAGATCCGGGTATAACAGTAGAAGAGGTTTTGTTGTTACAGATCCGGGTATAACAGTAGAAGAGGTTGTGTTGTTACAGATCCGGGTATAACAGTAGAAGAGGTTGTGTTGTTACAGATCCGGGTATAACAGTAGAAGAGGTTTTGTTGTTACAGATCCGGGTATAACAGTAGAAGAGGTTGTGTTGTTACAGATCCGGGTATAAGAGTAGAAGAGGTTGTGTTGTTACAGATCCGGGTATAACAGTAGAAGAGGTTTTGTTGTTACAGATCCGGGTATAACAGTAGAAGAGGTTTTGTTGTTACAGATCCGGGTATAACAGTAGAAGAGGTTGTGTTGTTACAGATCCGGGTATAACAGTAGAAGAGGTTTTGTTGGCTGCTTGAGAGCAACGTTGGCCAAAGACAATCTTCCTCATGCTTCCCAGATGAATAAAGCGGTGGTGTTTTTCTTTCTTTCTTTTTTAAATACGTAGCAGTAGTCAGTGCAGCTGGTGGAAAGTGTTTACAAACCCTGTGTTTGTACAAGTCTCACCCTTGGATGTTCCGTCAACCAGAGTGACTGTGTATCCATCAAATTGTGGTGGCCGTAAATGTCAGCGATTTATCTTTTTTGAGTGGTATGTTTTGATCCTTGGGGTTCTTTAAAGAGGTGGTGCCATAGTTTTGTACCTGACAACCAGGCATACCTAATAAACTGGAGAGTCTGGCCACATAAAAACACAGTTTTAACTCTTTCTGTAATCTGTACACTTTCTTTTTAAGTCTTCCTCCTAGTATAATCATAATTCCTGTTTTCATCATGTTTTAGGGGAGAAGAAAATCATGGCACTGCATCTTTAAAGTCAATTTACTCCCCCCTGAAGAACCAATAAATACAAGGTGTTATACTTGTTGTCTTACAGAGTCTGAGTGTCACCATGAAGGCTGCTTTCCTTCTCTTCCTGTTGTGTGTGGCTGAGGCTGATGACATCCGCTGGGAGATGGACGCCAAGTTCAAACAGATGAACAGCAGCCTGGCAGGTTAGGATGCTTACCTTTCAAACATTGTTATACTTTTTTATATTTTGATATTTGATATGCATTTGATCAGATGCACCATGTCTTTTCAATTCGTTTTTGCATTTGTATATTTTGAGAATAAAATAAAAGAAATACATAAAAATAAATGAAATTAAAATAAATGAAAAAAGTGAAGGAAAGTACAAAGCCCCCTCACACATTAGAAGAACAATATTAGTCACCAGAAGCAGAGACGTTGACTTTGAGAGATTTTGAATACCGGACTTTTACTGTAATTTTCTACATTAATACTTTTTACTTAAAGGTGGGAGGACACGCAACAAAGTTTAACACCAGTAAGACTCCCTAATCGGGTCACATGTATGTGCTCGGGGGCCAAGTTACGGCCTTTTTAGCGGAATGCAGTGGCGGGGGTTTTTTCCTGATTCAATTCGATTTCGATTCATAGGCTGACGATTCGATAATATCACGATTATTGCGTTTTCCTGTGATTTGCGATTCGAATCACGATTATTGCGATTTTTCCCCAAAAATTACAGCTTTTTTATATTGAAACATTTTAAAACAATTCTAAACAATATAAAACATTAAAAGTTGAATCATATACTTCAAATCAATGCAGCCAAATAAAGTCAGTCAATCTTTCTGACATTTATTTCAGCCAAAGTGCCAGTGGTACAACATTACAACAACATGTTCCTGGTCAAGATGCCAGAAAACACAGAACAAAACAGTCATAAAAAAAAGAAGAAAAAAAAGAGAAATGGCTGTGCTGCAGTCCTACAGCACTGTGCTAGCTTTAGCCATAACATGACATCCTCATGACCTAAAACTGTTCCTTTTAGGACCTGTACTTACTTTCTTTTTTAATAAATAAATAAAATCGGGAAAATCGATTCTGAACTTTGAAAATCGATTAATTGAATCGCCTGCATTAACATCACGATAATATAGTGAATCGATTTTTTTGCACAGGCCTAGTCTTCTCCAAACAGTCTGAAAAGGGGGCGGGACTGTATTAGTTAGAAGTGAATGTATACTTTGCTGCGCACAACATACCTTGTGAGCTTTTGAAGGATGGACATGGACACACACACACACACACACACACACACACACACACACACACACACACACACACACACACACACACACACACACACACACACACGTTTAGTGTTAGGGCGAGAGGAGGAGAAGTGCTCACTGCTGAACAACTACTACAGTGAAAAACGGCTCACGGAAAATAACAGATCTACATGCGTCCGCGATGCGTTTTCGAGAGCTTTCAGTACAGTAACTGCAATAAATTGATTTCGCTGTTTTGGGCGTGTCCCTCCCACTTTAAGTAAAATATGTACTTTTTCCACCACTGAATTACACATGAGTTTTCTCTGTGATTATATACATATTTTCAGATATGACTGCCAAAATAGAAGAGCTCCAGAGGCAGATGGAAGAACTGCAGAAACACAAAGGTATTGAGCATAATCTACAAAACTCCAACAGTCAAAAAAGGTCTGAAGTGATGCTGTCAATAATGATCTTCCTCAGATACACATAGAAACTATAAGTGAACACATTTGAAAGTCCTAAACCAAAAACCAAGTTAATTTTAGTCGGTATCTTAAAGGAAGGGTAAGTGATATTATTATTTAACTCAAAGAGTTTTGGTTAAAAGGTTAAAGCTATATTCTGATAGTAATTATAGTGTTGGTTGAGTAACAATGTTAAATAGCTCTATATTGTGATCATTGCTAATCACAATATAGAGCTATTTAAAGGGACTACACCATGCATATTAGAACATAATATTGTAAATATATGCCCATAAACGTTTCTTATGCATATTAGAACATAATATTGTAAATATATGCCCATAAACGTTTCTTTATTCAGTGTGGGTTCAGTGTGTGCGCGCTATGGCTTCTGCATGCTTTTTTACACAATATTCTCAATATATTTGTTTAGATGGATTTGTAAGTGTTCTTTAAAAGGCCACATTATGGTATTTTTTTAATACTTTTAAAAACATAAAAAGAAACTAATAACAAGACTGTTAGTATTAGATTATTTTGGGCGGTCGTACCCTGAACATTTTGGGAACCCTTGCCATAATGTTATCATACTCATGGCAGTGGGTCTCAATCCTTGTTTTCACTAAGGACTCCAGTTTGACTTACATTAGAGTTCAGACCCAAGGCTTTTTAATATCTAAATCAAATACACTGTAACATGTTCATTCACCTTTGATACACTTAAAGGGCCAGTTCACCTCTGGGACAACCAGATCTTATTTTATTGTTGTTTGGCACAAGATCAACACAATTCTGAGTTATTTTTTTGTGTTCAATCTGTGTTTTGAGATATTTTAGTATTTCAGCATGAATGATGATGCATTTTGCATCATATGATGCATCATGCTGCATCATATGATGCAAAATGGATTGTGTTGATCTTGTCCCAAACAACAATAAAATAAGACCTGGTTGTCCCAGAGGTGAACTGGCCCTTTAAGGCCCATTCCCACTGGGCCAGATAACAGATAATAATCCAGATATTTCTCCATTCAAGTGGATGGTAGATACAGATAAAAAATATCTATCACAGATAAAAAAGAATATCTGTGATAGATACTTTTTGGTATCTGTATCTACCATCCACTTGAATGGAGAAATATCTGGAGAAAGAGATTTCTTTTTATCGGTTATCTGGCCCAGTGGGAATGGGCCTTTAGAGTCACAGAACTGTAAGGGTCCATTTGGTTCGGGTCCAACTTTAAATCATTTAGCTGGGGGTCCCTGGGCCCCACTTTAAGAACCACAACCGCATGGTTTCTTATGGTAAGGCCATAAGTTGCAGTTTTATTTATCTGTGTCCCCAGTTCAAATATGATTATTTTGGAGGTGGTCTCTGCCTGAAAGGTTTGGGAACCCTTATGCTTTAAGGATCTTAGGTCTTAACATTTTTATTATTGGCACCAACACTCTCAATTGGCACCTTTCTTTTTTCTGTGTGTGTGTGTGTGTGTGTGTGTGTGTGTGTGTGTGTGTGTGTGTGTGTGTGTGTGTGTGTGTGTGTGTGTGTGCGTGCGCGCGCGCGCGCGTGCGTGCGTGCGTGCGTGCGTGCGTGCGTGCGTGCGTGCGTGCGTGCGTATGCCTGTGCCTGTGCCTGTGCGTGTGTTTGTGTGTGTGTGTAGGCACCGTGCACGGCGGTCCCTCTGCTGAACTGCAGCTGGTGCGTGTACCAGTGAGTACACGCACCAGCGAGTGTGGAATTGGCTGGTCCAGCTACAACGGTAGCTGCTACAACTACACACCTTCAAAGCTGACCTGGAACGATGCAGAGAAGAACTGCCAGTCTCAAGGAGCCCACCTGGTGTCGATCCACAGCAAGGAGGAGCACACCTTCATCCAGGCCCTGATCGGGAACTTTGACCCATCACAGGCACACACCTGGATTGGACTGAATGACTTCTACATAGAGGGTAGATGGATGTGGTCTGATGAGTCCAAGGTGAACTACACCGTGTGGGATAGTGGTGAGCCTAATGGTGGTACAGGTGAAAACTGTGTGATTACATACAAAGGAAATCAAATGTATGACGATCCATGTTCTTATACATATCCTTCTGTGTGTGTACTTCGTACAGAAACACGTCCTTGTTGAGTGTAATGTGTGATTCAACCCACTGACTGGGTACTACTGGGTCTCCACACATATAATCCATGTGTTTACTGGAGCCATCATTTCAGAGTGTCTCCATTGTGAAGCACATTGAGAGACATATATTAAACTATATTAGCAATGCAGGACATGTATGCTTGAAATGAATAATGTATCGGAATCACAATGAAAACAACATTTTCAATGTTTTAAACACCATGACATTTATTTGTACATTATTTGTATTTTTTGTCATTGTAATGTTACATTATATTGTATTATTAATTACATTAAAATCACAGTGCTTTGCCAGTTATTTTGGGCCCCGTGTTACAATATCCTCATGAAGCACCAAACGCACACACAGGTTGGGAATAAATGCTATAATAGAGTAGTATTTATTTTATAAAATAGTGAAAATAGCTGGTCTATAATCTCACAAGCTCATAGATCAGCTATTTTCACTACTTTTGTGCGTTACTCTTGTATGATGAAGTAAGCTAGGACCTTAGTTTATAGATATAGTTTACAAAAAACACATATAAAGTTGAAATATGGAGATACATGGTTTCTGCCTGACAGCAATGTTATTAGCTATAGATATCATAGAGGATGTTTATTTATTCACCTGGACACTTCCTCACACACAAGAAACACAGAACATTCAGTATACAACCTTTATTAAATGTATTAAACACTGACAGCTTCAACTTAATTCTCCTTTTTTTTATTCTCCTTATTGCTGGCATTAGACATTACAACATATAGTGTGTATAACCATCTCCCATTGTGTGACAGGCACCTGAGACCTTACATACTATATGGGTTTAATTGTTTATTAGTAAGTCATGTCTCACCATACATGACAGGGCTTCTGACGAATAACAGATATAAAAGCTCACGGCTCGTCACTTGAGCTTGTACAGTACATCTATTTTAGAACAATCTTGGAAGTGTTCAGGTCCAGGCAAAATCATTTTGGGGGTCCTTGGCATGAATAAGTGTGAGAACTACTGGTTTAGAAGTGATTTATAGAATAGACCTCAGGTGTTTGTTGCAGCAGAACGGTTCTGGACTGAAGTGTCACTCACACCAAGGTCAGTGTGTGAACTGAACAGTGACCACACAGTTCACATACACGGTAGGCCTAGTCAGTATTGTAAAGTAAATAAGTACATTGGCCGTGTTTCCCAAAGTGATTTTAGCCCTTTGTAGCTCACGCATGGTCATAGAGACAAAGCCCTGACTGTCATGTCCCTGGGTGGGTTCGGGCAGAGTGACTTATTTAGCCTCCTACAACTACACCAACATTCAGATTTCACGAACAAAGTGCTTAATAAAGTCTCACATCTGTCTAAATAAGGTGCGGCATTCTATAATTACCTGTATCCTCCGTGTTCTTTAATAAGAAGCCTTTTTATCCGATCGTTTTACGTTTTCCCATGTGCACCGAAGGGCTACATTTTCTTTGGGAAACCCAGCCATTGTTACTTACTCAAGTACTGTAATCAATCAAGTAACATTTTGAGGAATTTGTCATTTGTATTTACTGTAGTATTTCCAATTTTCAATACTTTTACTTTAATGTTACGCAACTCCCATGAAATATAATGAGCAGCCATGTTGTGTGACTGTACTAATTTACCTGCATGCTCTCATACAGTCTGCCTCTATCATTGTTCCATTCAATCTACTGACTCACACTGGCTCTCCATAATAAAATTATGTTAAACATGTTTATCGTCGTTGTCGGGTGAAAACCTTGTATGTCCAAAACCGTTCGTTGTGTATTTCTCATAAAAATGATCTAAACTATTGAAAATAGCCGATCTACAAAGCACGTTGTGTGCTTCTAGATCTGCTATTTTCACTAGTCCTGTGCGACAGCCTTGTGTGATGAAGCAGGGCTTTACTTTACGAAAGAAAAAAAAAAAAAAAACACTCAAATTTGAAACTTGGAGATACGAGGTTTCTACCCAACAGTGACGTTATGCTACTTATGCAGTAAAGTCCTGTTGAAGACTGTATTCTTCAAAAGTATCATATCATCTCCCCCCCCTCTCTCTGTGTGTGTGTGTGTGTGTGTGTGTGTGTGTGCGCGTGCGCGCGCGTGCATGTGTCCATGCGTGCGTGCTATGAACTCCACAGCTGCTAATACATCATTGCCAATCAAATGATGCCAACTCTGAAGACGCAGACCCTCATTTGGAGTAAATAAAAAGACTTACGCTTACGCACAGCACCACACTCTCCTCCTAGAAGACCCTGACCCAGACAGAGACCTCCTCCTCAGGCTGACATGCTGCTGGTTCCTCAACTCCTGTGCTTGCTGGGCCTCATGGCACTAGGTATATTAATCCATTTGGTTCTATGAATTATTTACCTGGGGACCCCCTGGAACACCCTCAAGGACCTCTGGGGGTCCCCAGACCCCACTTTGTATGTGTTTATGGTAGATGGCTTATTTTTCTTTACTGTTTTTATTTTCTCCTTGTTCTCCCTCTCCCCTTTTCTTTAAAACTATGCACAAATTGCAGTTATACAAGCTCACAGTGTGATGCATTTTTGTGAACTTGTAGATCTGCTATTTTTGACATAAACATGTTGGTGCAGAGGGGAAAAAAGGAGCGGATAAAGTAGAGGCCCCATGGTCTCTTTATTATAGAATCATTCAAATAGAAGTGTCTTTAAAGCAGTGGCCTCCAAACTGGTCAAATTGTCAAATATTACATAAGAAAGAGGCAAACAGCCGATCTACAATCACACAGCCGTGTCCTGGTAGTTTGTCTATTTTCACAATATATATCTGTGGAACAGCGTCAAACTACATACAATGCCTACAATGCAAGTGCTTGTCAGGGTGGGGGTCCCCAGTTCAAATAGGATTATTTTGGGCGTCGTGGCAAGAAAGGTTTGGGAAGCCTTAATTTAGTCTGAACATTTGTATTTCTGGAACTAAAAATGGTTCTTCTATTCTTCTATATGACATCATTCTCATTTGGCAAGTTTTTTTGTGCGTGTGTGTGTGTGTGTGTGTGTGTGTGTGTGTGTGTGTGTGTGTGTGTGTGTGTGTGTGTGTGTGTGTGTGTGTGTGTGTGTGTGTGTGTGCGCGTGCGTGCGTGCGTGCGTGCGTGCGTGCGTGTGTGTGTGTGTAGGCACCACCGTGCACGCCAGTCCCTCTGCTGAGCTGAAGCTGGAGCGTGGGAACTGTCCTCCGTGTTGGTACAGCTTCAACGGTCGCTGCTTCAACTACTTCTCTTCACTCCTGACCTGGAGTGAAGCAGAGAACATCTGCCAGGCTGTAGGAGGCCACCTGGTGTCCATCCACAGCAAGGAGGAGCACGACTTCATCCAGGCCCTGATCGGGAAGTTTAACCCATCGCAGGGAAACACCTGGATTGGACTGAACGACCAGTACGTAGAGGGCAGATGGATGTGGTCTGATCACTCCAAGGTGAACTACACCACGTGGACCAGTGGTCAGCCAGATGGTGGTACAAGTGCAAACTGTGTACAGACAGAGAAAATCAAATGTATGACTGGGGATGGGGATGTTCTAGTACATTTCCTTCTTTGTGTGTGCTTTGTCCAGAAACATGTCCTTGTTGAGTGGAATGTGTGATTCAACCATAGAGTATATATAAAATAGAGAGCGGACGAGCCCCGCCCCCACTATCATTTCAATGCAAGTGCTCAGTGGCGTTTTGAAGCAACGGCTACGTGCTAGCATGTAGCTAAATCCAGGTGCATTCTGGGGGAATTGGAACCACCGTGGTTCCAAAATGACGTCACGCTGCTCTCCTCTCCTGTCTGGAGTGGAGGGGGCGGGGCCAAAATGCGCGTTTAGGCTGCAGTTCCAACTTTGGCCACCATCGGGGTTGCTTCAAATCTAGCCCTGGGTTCTGGGGGCTTGGATTCAACCCACTGACTGGGTACTGCTGGGTCTCCATAATAAAAGCTGACTGGGTACTCTCCACAATAAAAGTACATGAAATATAATCCATGTTGTTTACTGGTGCCATCATTTCAGCTCACAAGCTTGTAGATCATCTATTTTCACTACTTCTTACTCATTATAATCTTTTGTAAAAATGTATGCATTTCTTAGATTTGTGTTTATTTATTTATGATTTTTTTTTATTCAATGTTCTTAATTAATTCAAGATTTCTTTTTTTATTTCTTTTTTATTTTGAAATAATAATAATAATAATAATAACAAATTGTATTAAACTAAAAAATATAGGGATATTTACTAGTGGTCCATTCACATACCCAACCCACTGTTTGGTCACCATATGTCTCCATTGTGAATTAAATTATACAGTATATTAAACTCCATTAGCAGCGCTGGACAGATAAGTTAATTATGTATCAGCATCACAATGAAAACTCAATGTGTTAAAGACATTAGAGCAGCAGTGGTGTCTGGACTGTTTTAAAACAGGGACATATGAAAATACTAAAATGGAATTCATTCATTCATGCATTCATTCTTTCATTTTTATTTTCCTATCTTGTAAGACCGACCCCTTACACAAGTTTATAAGACACCAAAGATATCAATAAATAATATAGACCCAGAAACAAAATAAACATAGACATCAAATAACATGTTTTCTGTATCTGTTTGTCCCATGCTTTCTCTTAATATTCTGCAAGTGCGAGTATCTTAAAGTATCTAAGTATCTTCAAAAGTATGATTTCCACCTTGTTTAACCATATGCATGTTTTTTACACCTATTAAATAATGTTTGACGCATGGAGCTCAGCTCATGATAAAAGGGACAGTAGAAAATAAAATCAAACTCATTTCCAATATCATTTATGTCAAAGTAAGTTCAAATCTGATCTTCTTCTACTACCCCTCTATATGCCAGTCTCAAGGAACTGAGTTGGTCAAAGAGATCTTTATCTTCTTGAAAATGCATGAGTGCAGTCAGTGCAGTTGGTCTATTCATGGTTGTGTAACCGCCATTAGCAGCAGACAGGGGGGGTAGAAGTACAAAGATGTTGTAGGGACAGTTCACCCAAAAGTATTTTTCTTTCTTTCTTTCTTTCTTTCTTTCTTTCTTTCTTTCTTTCTATAGGAGAAAACATTTTCAAAGGTAGTGAAAATAGACAATCTACAAGCGTTGACACTCTGTGAGCGTGTGTGTGTGTGTGTGTGTGTGTGTGTGTGTGTGTGTGTGTGTGTGTGTGTGTGTGTGAGAGTGTGAGTGTGAGTGTGAGTGTGCGTGCGTGCGTGCGTGCGTGCGTGCGTGCGTGCGTGCGTGTGTGCCCGAGGTTGCCATGTACAGGGGCCTCTACAAATGTAGATATGACAGAATTGTAGATTTACCAAAAGATAGCTCTTAGGTCCTCAATCAGAGCATGTTTAACCTGTGTAATGATGATTCTGTGTTCTCAACTATTACAGCTAAGACCCCTGATGTCTTTGTTGTAAATGAAAACCTTAGGGAGGTGTTTATTTTTTAGGTCAGCTGTACTTTTGACTAGAGCTTGGAAGAAGCCTTTCTAGCTAAAGTGCTGAAATGTCAATAACAGCTATAGCAGACCATCTCACAGCTAGGCTACAGATGTAAACGTTTAGTTTTTATCTTTGGCAGCCTAGGGCATGTGCATAAGTTGGTTGTGAGGGGCTTACAAAAACGGTTAGCAAGGTATTGCTCAGTGTCAGCCATTACAGGAAGCCGCTCAATTTGGAGGAGGCGTTGTTTCCTTTACCCATGATTTATGTCCGCTGTGTCTGACAAGTATATAGGCCTACGTCAATATACTGTATGTAACGATGTTCTGCAGTTTAGGCTCTTTGTAACTGTCTGTTCTTTCTTTGTCTGACTGCACTGTCAGTGTTTATGACCTTTGTACGAGGCATCCTTGTACTTTTATTCATGTGGTCATAAATAAACATTTCAAATGAGTGCCCCCCCCCCCCCCCCCCCCTCTCTCTCTCTCTCTCTCTCTCTCTCTCTCTCTCAGTTTGTGTATGTGTGTGTACACAGAACCTGTGTGAGTTTGTTTGTTCGGTGGAACTTTGTCTGACTTTAACTCTGGCTTTGGTTTCTCCTGGTTGTTTTCTCGTTCTTCAGGACCAGGTAAGAATAGTGTTTTCTCTTTGGGGAAATTAACTTTAAGAGCTTATAGTTAAAGAGAGAGTGCGTGTGTGTCTTTCATTCGTTGTCGAGTGACTTCTAAATTAAACAAACATGTTTGTCGTTCAGCATCATATTCATATCTAACATTAATTCACTTTGCATATGTTTAATATTTTATAAGATGACTGGATCATTGTGAGAGTAGCATTTTATAAAGGTCGGGTTTATGCACTCTAGAGGGTATGCGTGTGACATCATCATCATACCCAGAACTTGACAGCCCACATACAACAGAAAAGTCCTATCTGATTGCATTAAACGATGTTAAACAACGTTAAACTCACTTTGGAACTCACTTTGCCACTCAATTTGCCACTCGATTTACCACTCGCTTTATGCATGAGCATACGCTCTATAGCAGGGGTGGGCAACTTTGATGACTATATTGCCACCTTCACTCCAGAGGGCCACATTGCATATTGCTACGTCCTACTTTGTCATTCTAGTATCTCATAGAAAAGAAGCAAAAATAGCAGATCTACAAGCTCAAAACGCATTGCGTTGCGATGCGTTTTGAGCTTGTAGATCGGCTATTTTTGCTTATTTTGAATTGGAATCCTGAATTATTTTCTGTTGTTTTTTAATGGAATCCTGAAATGTTACATTTTGATTTAATTTCAAAGTAAATGCATTTAGTTATATACTCATGTTAACTTTATGAACCTAAATACAAATACCTACATTGTACATAAAATAAATACATTTTAATACTATTATACTAGTCATTAAGCTACTAATATAGATTGTAACAGCTGAAATCAAAAATATATATTCCGGTATTAACCTGCGGGCCGCATTAAGTGAAGGTGGGGGACGGATGTGGCCCCCGGGCCGCCAGTTGCCCATGTATGCTCTATAGTAAAAGAAAATGTATAGTAGGTTTGAACACTGCCATACTTGAATTAGATATAGTTTTAGAGCAGTTGTAAGGTGTGCTCTCCCCTGTCTTAGAAGAAAACCTGTTTCGTGAAATCCTTGATTAACAGGATCCTTTGTAGGCTTTCAGAAAAATGGGTTTGCTGCTACGATGGGCCTCTAGAACCATGTATGAGCTACGAAGGCTCTCAAAAGGCTTTGGGAAAGCCGGCCATTTCCATTAAAGGACTCGTTCATTATACATCAAATAGCCTTATAAAAATATACAGACTGCGCATCGTCATCATGACAACTTTCGGTATTTAAAGAGGTGGTGCCATAGTTTTGTACTTTTTCTGTTTTTCATGTGTCTAGGAGGTTGAAAGTACTGCATTAGACCCCCTGGTGTGTTTTTTTTTTACTCCAGTATCTGGCCTATACTCCTGTTCGCAATTTGGTGTGAGGGGAGTTTCTCACCTGAACTGAGTCAGTGGGTCCCTAGACTTGAAAAATCACAGAGGTGCTTGTCCGCCATAGTGCCACGAATGGCGCAATGGCCAAATCAAATATGGCCGCCATCGGCTATAATGAAAATCCAACTCTTGTGTATATGCACATGCAATACCTCCATTCTGACTAATTTGGGTGCGGGGAATTCATTTCTGATATTGTTTTGACCATTTTGAGTGATTTGGACCTTGAAAGGTCATGGTCAAGGTCATTTTGTAATTCCGAAGACCATGGCCACAACTTGGCCATTGTTAGGAGTAAAAACAGGTGCTGTAGGTCTAAATCAACTAATTCTGACATGTATAATTCATTTCTGGTATTGTTTTGACCATTAAGGATCATCTTGTCTTTGAAATATCAATATCAATGCAATTTTTCAAAAACGATTTTGTCTTTACTAGCACTTTTATTTTATTTTTTCATAATAGTTTGTTTTGTTTATAACAAAATACATACTAGTTATAAATATAAGTAAACACTCCCATTTAACTTTAAAGGGGGACTTTAAATGGGTGTTTAAATGAGCAAATAAGACTGTTTACGAATAAAAGTGACAAATAAGATCACATAACAAAATCACACACAAAATTAAATAACAATTTCCCTCAAAGTGCACCATATTGTGATTCTGTGTATGCAAGTTAGTGTGATGTGCTTTTACAGGATGGATTTGCCATTGTTCCATCACAAAATATGATCCATCACAGAACTCCATCAGCAAGGCAGCCATAACGTTGAGTGTCACGCTTCAGACATGGCAGGAGTGTACTAAAGCCAAAGTGTTCCTTCCATCCATCAGGGCTTGACATTGACTTTTTGAGGCACTTGTCCTTTGGACAAGTACATTTCTCATTCACTTGTCCGGGCACAGAAGTCACTTGTCCAGATAAACTGAGTCAGACATTGAAATAGAATGAATAACAAAAGGACTGCTAATGACCCTCCTTGCTCCCTCCACTCCATAGTATAGTATATAGGCAGTCCATAGTCTGCATACAGCACAAAGGACAAGCCTAATGTCATGACCTGATCCATGTTCTATTGGTTCTAGTCTTTCCTCAGGTTCCTTGGCTGTTGCAAGCAGGTGGCAAGAAATGCTCTAGAAAGGTGCCTTGTTGGTCTCAGCTGTTGTACTTCTCTGCTACCAATGCTGTGTCTTGTTCTGTCAAAGTCTTTGCCTCTCAGTCTCCAAAGTTTGTTAGATATATTGTATTTGGTCAGAAGCCATAACTGCATGTTTAATCCCCACCTGGCCCATGCAGTCATCTCCAGTCTCCAAGGCATATGTGCCTTGATCACTGTTTAGCTAGTGGTGCTCCAAGATCAATGCAGTGGAAACATTTCCAATGTTCACCAGTGCCATTCTGCAGCCAGTGCTTGTAAATATGGGGTGTAGTATAGCAGTTACGTGAAGGAGACAACAACTCTCTGGGGTCCGCCATAATTCCGACATCCCATTATTCCGACCATTAGGTTAGTGAAGGTTAGGGTTGTTTATAATGGAGTCAGTACATGCACCATGTGTCAGCCTCCTCAATCCTATTCAAGATGTCTGGGATCTCTACTCCACATTTGTCATCTTCATCAGAGACAATGGTAAATGGACTGCATTTACAGTATATAGTGCTTTTCTCCAAAGCACTTTACAATTCACCCATTAACACACCATGAAACCATGCAAGGTTCCAACCTGCTCATCGGGAGCAGTAAGGGATTCAGTGTCTTGCTCAAGGACACTTCGACACATAACCAGGAAGAGCTGGGAATCGAACCTGGAACCTTCAGATTTCAAGGCAGGCGTTCTATACTGAGCCACTGTCGTCCGACAATGATGGTAACATTGCCACAGGCTTGATTGGACACCATATTCTGAACACACAGCTGGAGAACTGTTTGTTCTCCTCAGACACCCAGAATTTGGAAAGTTGCTGAGGGATGGATGTGTCTACTAGTAAGACGCCTCAGGGCGACATGCGTGCCAATTCTTGGCCATCTGGCCAGTGATGTGTATCGGACCAGTTACACATAATGGAGACCCCTGCATGATCAGGGGTCAACAATGTTATGTCAAAACATGCCAGATATGTCCTTAATATTGATAACATTGGGACAGGGATCTCCATATATGGGCATAAAACATATGTTAAAAGCCAAGCAGGGCCTTGGCGAGTTAGGGCCTGGGTTTGATGTCTGGGGATCCCCATCCCACGCATGAGGGGGTACCCTAACAGGGCATCAAAAAGGTAGCTCATCCAAAACTTTAAATCAGTGGAGAATAAAGTACTCACGTTTCCACTTTTTTATTGGCACAAACCAACAAGAACGCTTAAGCGTTTCGGCTATGAGCCTTCATCAGAGCATTCTGGGTGTGTCTGTCAGCTCTGTTGTCTCTGATGATGAAGGGCTCCCTGCAAAAGGGGCTGGTGGTGAAGAGATCCCAGACCTCGATCTAGATTGAGGAGGCTGGTGTTACATGTGGAGTCAATTGGCCCCATTATAAATAAACCTATCCATAACCCCAACGTCAGGATTATGAGCGGACCCCATAGAGTTGTCGTAGTCTCCTTCACATTAATGCTATACCAGTAAGACTCCCTAATCGGGAGATAAGCGACCGTAGGTGGCTTATCTCCACAAATAGGGCAAAAATTTGTTTTTCCAAAATCTTCCTGATCCATGTTGATGACATGAGTGTAGACATGCTGTGTAGTTGCGACCGTCAGGTCGCACTTACTATCAAAACCACCACAAAGTGTAAGTAACTCCGTCCCTCCGTCTGTCTGTCACACCTCACACTCTTGCCCTGCTCATATCTCCGCAACCGTTGCCCCGATCCATGCCAAATTTTGCACACACGTTCCTTGCCTGCCAAACTACAACCTCCAAGGACCCCTGGAGCTCCAGGGACCCCCAGGTCCCTGGGGGACCCCCAGATGTAAAAAATGACCAAATGTGCAAAAATGACCAAATGACCACCCCAACGGGGCTGCTCACGGGGAATTCCCGGGGACCACCGACTCCTGGTGCTCCAGAACGGATGCAAAAGTGGTGGCGCCCCCAGTGGAGGACCCCCTCCACTGCAGCTCACATAAAATGCCGTAACTCGGGCTAGGAGCGTCCGGGAGAGCCGGGGCCGGTACCTATTCGTCCGCCAAGGCAACGCGGAGACCCCACCCCTCATTTCTCACATGCCCCTCTTCTAGCGCCACCATGAGGCCGATTCTTGCAAAACACATTTTTGGACACTGCTTCTACAGATTTTGCCCTAAAATCACGCAAATCGGTACACACTATGTCTACACGTCCCCCTACACTCAGGAACCAATGCCACTTACAGCCCTCTTTGTGTATACATGTCACCTGACGGTCGCTTATCTCCCGATTAGGGAGTCTTACTGGTGATATTCGTGATTTTAGGGCAAAAACTGTAGGAGCAGTGTCCAAAAATGTGTTTTAAAAATCGGCCTGAAGGTGGCGCTAGAATAGGGCCATGTGAGAAATGAGGGGTGGGGTCTCCGCGTTGCCTTGGCGGACGAATAGGTACCGGCCCCGGCTCTCCCGGACGCTCCTAGCCCGAGTTATGGCATTTTATGTGCGCTGCAGTGGCAGGGGGTCCTCCACTGGGGGCGCCACCACTTTTGCATCCGTTCTGGAGCACCAGGAGTCGGTGGTCCCCGGGAATTCCCTGTGAGCAGCCCCGTTGGGGTGGTCATTTGGTCATTTTTGCACAGTTGGTCATTTTTTACATCTGGGGGTCCCCCAGGGACCTGGGGGTCCCTGGGGCTCCGGGGGTCCTTGGAGGTTGTAGTTTGGCAGGCAAGGAGTGTGTGTGTAAAATCTGGCATGGATCGGGTCAACGGGTGCGGAGATATAAGCAGGGAAAAAGTGTGACGTGTGAGCACATTTGGTCATTTTTTACATCTGGGGGTCCCCCAGGCTCCGGGGGTCCTTTGAGGTTGTAGTTTGGCAGTCAAGGAGTGTGTGTGCAAAATTTGGCATGGATGGGGGCAACGGTTGTGGAGATATGAGCAGGGCAAAAGTGTGACGGACTCACTCACTCACTGACAGACAGACAGCCCGTGGAGGTTTTGGTAGTAAATGCGACCTACGGTCGCAACTACACTCCTGGCTGGAGATCTGGCTGCAGAATGGCACTAGGGGTGCACATGCTTCCACTGCATCAAGCAGTCTCTCATCTTGGAGCACCAGCCAAGACAGTGATCAAGGCACATATGCCTTGGAGACTGGAGATGACTGCATGAGCCAGGTGGGGACTAAGCATGCAGCTATGGCTTCTGACCGAGTACAGTACAATATCTTAAAAAACTTTGGAGAAGCAAAGACCTTGACAGAACATGGTAGCAGAGAAGTACAGTACAACTGCTGAGACCAACAGGGCACCTTCCTAGTGCATTTCTTGCCACCTGCATGCAACAGCCAACGAATCCGAGGAAAGACTAGAACCAATGGAACATCGATGGATGGAAGGAACACTTTGACTTTAGTACACTCCCATGTCTGAAGCGTGACACTCGTCGATATGGTTGCTGGGCTGGTGGAATTCTGTGCATCATATTTTGCCATGGAACAATAGCAAATCCATCCTGTAAAAACACATCATACTAACTTGCATCATAATACACAATCACAATATGGTGCACTTTGAGGGAAATAGTTATTTAATTTTGTGTGTGATTTTGTGATCTTATTTGTCACTTTTATTCGTAAATAGCCTTATTTGCTCATTTAAACACCCATTTAAAGTCCCCCTTTAAAGTTAAATGGGGGTGTGTACTTCTATTTATACTAGTATGTCTTTTGTTATAAACAAAACAAACTATTATGAAAAAAATAAAATAAAAGTGCTAGTAAAGACAAAATCGTTTTTGAAAAATGGCATTGATATTGATATTTCAAAGACAAGATGATCCTTAATGGTCAAAACAATACCAGAAAGGAATTATACATGTCAGAATTAGTTGATGTAGACCTACAGCACCTGTTTTTACTCCTAACAATGGCCAAGTTGTGGCCATGGTCTTCGGAATTACAAAATGACCTTGACCATGACCTTTCAAGGTCCAAATCACCCAAAATGGTCAAAACAATAACAGAAATTAATTCCCTGCACCCGAATTAGTCGGAATGGAGGTATTGCATGTGCATATACACAAAAGTTGGATTTTCATTATAGCCGATGGCGGCCATATTTGATTTGGCCATTGCGCCATTCGTGGCACTATGGCGGACGAGCACCTCTGTGATTTTTCATGTCTAGGGACCCACTGACTCAGTTCAGGTGAGAAACTCCCCTCACCCAAAATTGCGAACAGGAGTATAGGCCAGATACTGTATTATTTAGAAATTATGTATTCTCTTAGTATTTGTTTATTTCATCTTGGAGGCTGCCACCTTGTGGTGAAAAGTGTCTGTTAAAAAACACAGATACTAAGTATGTCACAGTATCAACTCCTCCCCTATTTACCATTCACCCAACACTGTGGGGTGTGGCTATATCAGCTGGGTCACCACCCACCATGCCATCCATGCATACTTAATGAACTGGGGGTGTGGCCACATAAAAACCCAATTTTAACTCTTTCTGTATACTTTTTTGGAAAAATCTTCCTCCTAGTATAATCATAATACCTGATAATCATGTTTTATAGGGGGGGGGGATCATGGTACCACCTCTTTAAAAAAAGAAGAAAAAGAAGAATTCCAAAAATGCTATTAAACATTTATTTAATAGCATTTATTTTTGATACTAATTATTTGTGAAGTCGGACTATGTTAGACCATAGTTTATGCCAAGCGATTTATTTCACTTGGCCTATAGGCCTATTTGTTGAATATAATATATAACTGCATGACACAATGACTGGAGAAGATGAAGCAAAGGAACATCTATCAATGAGTCATTATACCAGTGAGATTTCTATTTTTGTTGCTGCTTCTGTCAGATTATTTCCTAGATTATGGACTATCCTGAGGAGTTATTGGATTACCTTTGGGATTGATTTATGAACATGTGGAGACAATAATGGATACGTGAGTGTATAGGCCTACAGTACAATATTGAGCATCGCGGAGATGTCACTTGAATGTAATTACTGCACACATTGGAGTGATCTATTCAAATAGATTATAGACTGAATTGAATTACTGTGAACGTTGGAATCAACAGTAGAAGAGGTTTTGTTGTTACAGATCCGGGTATAACAGTAGAAGAGGTTTTGTTGTTACAGATCCGGGTATAACAGTAGAAGAGGTTGTGTTGTTACAGATCCGGGTATAACAGTAGAAGAGGTCTTGTTGTTACAGATCCGGGTATAACAGTAGAAGAGGTTTTGTTGTTACAGATCTGCGTATAACAGTAGAAGAGGTTGTGTTGTTACAGATCCGGGTATAACAGTAGAAGAGGTTTTGTTGTTACAGATCTGCGTATAACAGTAGAAGAGGTTGTGTTGTTACAGATCCGGGTATAACAGTAGAAGAGGTTGTGTTGTTACAGATCCGGGTATAACAGTAGAAGAGGTCTTGTTGTTACAGATCCGGGTATAACAGTAGAAGAGGTTGTGTTGTTACAGATCCGGGTATAACAGTAGAAGAGGTTTTGTTGTTACAGATCTGCGTATAACAGTAGAAGAGGTTTTGTTGTTACAGATCCGGGTATAACAGTAGAAGAGGTTGTGTTGTTACAGATCTGCGTATAACAGTAGAAGAGGTTGTGTTGTTACAGATCCGGGTATAACAGTAGAAGAGGTTTTGTTGTTACAGATCCGGGTATAACAGTAGAAGAGGTTGTGTTGTTACAGATCCGGGTATAACAGTAGAAGAGGTTTTGTTGTTACAGATCCGGGTATAACAGTAGAAGAGGTAGTGTTGTTACAGATCCGGGTATAACAGTAGAAGAGGTTTTGTTGTTACAGATCCGGGTATAACAGTAGAAGAGGTTTTGTTGTTACAGATCCGGGTATAACAGTAGAAGAGGTTTTGTTGTTACAGATCCGGGTATAACAGTAGAAGAGGTTGTGTTGTTACAGATCCGGGTATAACAGTAAAGAGGTTGTGTTGTTACAGATCCGGGTATAACAGTAGAAGAGGTTTTGTTGTTACAGATCCGGGTATAACAGTAGAAGAGGTTGTGTTGTTACAGATCCGGGTATAACAGTAGAAGAGGTTGTGTTGTTACAGATCCGGGTATAACAGTAGAAGAGGTTTTGTTGTTACAGATCCGGGTATAACAGTAGAAGAGGTTTTGTTGTTACAGATCCGGGTATAACAGTAGAAGAGGTTGTGTTGTTACAGATCCGGGTATAACAGTAGAAGAGGTTGTGTTGTTACAGATCCGGGTATAACAGTAGAAGAGGTTTTGTTGTTACAGATCCTGGTATAACAGTAGAAGAGGTTTTGTTGTTACAGATCCGGGTATAACAGTAGAAGAGGTTGTGTTGTTACAGATCCGGGTATAACAGTAAAGAGGTTGTGTTGTTACAGATCCGGGTATAACAGTAGAAGAGGTTTTGTTGTTACAGATCCGGGTATAACAGTAGAAGAGGTTGTGTTGTTACAGATCCGGGTATAACAGTAGAAGAGGTTGTGTTGTTACAGATCCGGGTATAACAGTAGAAGAGGTTTTGTTGTTACAGATCCGGGTATAACAGTAGAAGAGGTTTTGTTGTTACAGATCCGGGTATAACAGTAGAAGAGGTTTTGTTGTTACAGATCCGGGTATAACAGTAGAAGAGGTTTTGTTGTTACAGATCCGGGTATAACAGTAGAAGAGGTTGTGTTGTTACAGATCCGGGTATAACAGTAGAAGAGGTTGTGTTGTTACAGATCCGGGTATAACAGTAGAAGAGGTTTTGTTGTTACAGATCCGGGTATAACAGTAGAAGAGGTTGTGTTGTTACAGATCCGGGTATAACAGTAGAAGAGGTTGTGTTGTTACAGATCCGGGTATAACAGTAGAAGAGGTTGTGTTGTTACAGATCCGGGTATAACAGTAGAAGAGGTTGTGTTGTTACAGATCCGGGTATAACAGTAGAAGAGGTTTTGTTGTTACAGATCCGGGTATAACAGTAGAAGAGGTTGTGTTGTTACAGATCCGGGTATAACAGTAGAAGAGGTTTTGTTGTTACAGATCCGGGTATAACAGTAGAAGAGGTTGTGTTGTTACAGATCCGGGTATAACAGTAGAAGAGGTTTTGTTGTTACAGATCCTGGTATAACAGTAGAAGAGGTTGTGTTGTTACAGATCCGGGTATAACAGTAGAAGAGGTTTTGTTGGCTGCTTGAGAGCAACGTTGGCAAAGACAATCTTCCTCATGCTTCCCAGATGAATAAAGCTGTGGTGTTTTTCTTTCTTTCTTTATTAAATACGTAGCAGTAGTCAGTGCAGCTGGAGGAAAGTGTTTACAAACCCTGTGTTTGTACAAGTCTCACCTTTGGATGTTCCGTCAACCAGAGTGACTGTGTCAGGGGTACCACTGTTTATTCCTGGCCTGAATCCATCAAATTGTGGTGGCCTTAAATGTCAGCGATTTATCTTTTTTTAGTGGTATGTTTTGATCCTTGGGGTTCTTTAAAGACGTGGTGCCATAGTTTTGTACCTGACAACCAGGCATACCTAATGAACTGGAGAGTCTGGCCACATAAAAACACAGTTTTAACTCTTTCTGTACACTTTTTTTTAAGTCTTCCTCCTAGTATAATCATAATTCCTGTTTTCATCATGTTTTAGGGGAGAAGAAAATCATGGCACTGCATCTTTAAAGTCAATTTTCTCCCCCCTGAAGAACCAATAAATACAAGGTGTTATACTTGTTGTCTTACAGAGTCTGAGCGTCACCATGAAGGCTGCTTTCCTTCTCTTCCTGTTGTGTGTGGCTGAGGCTGATGACATCCGCTGGGAGGTGAACAACATGTTCAAACAGATGAACAGCAGCCTGGCAGGTTAGGATGCTTACCTTTCAAACATTGTTATACTTTTATATTTGGATATTTGATATGCATTTGATCAGATGCACCATGTTGTTTCAATTCCTTTTTGCATTTTGTATATTTTGGGAATAAAATAAAATAAATAAATTAAAATATATTAGAAAAGTGAAGGAAAGATCAAAGCCCCCTCACACATTAGAAGAACAATATCAGTCACCAGAAGCAGAAACGTTGATTTTGAGAGATTTTGAATACCAGACTGTATTTCTACATTATTAATACTTTTTACTTAAAGGTGGAAGACACGCAACGAAGTCTAAAACCAGTAAGACTCCCTAATCGATAAGCGACCGTCAGGTCACATGTATATATACGCTCGGGGGCCGAGTTACGGCCTTTTTAGCCGGCAGCAGTGGCGCTCTACACGGCTGTCTCCGTGGCACCGAGGCGGACGCATGGGTACCGGCCCTGGCTCTCCCGAGGGCAAAAGTGTGACGTGTGACAGACTGTGCTACAGTAGGTCACATGGTCTTCTTCTCCAAACAGTCTGAAAAGGAATGTATACTTCGTCCGTTGTACGGTGCTGCGCACAACATACCTTGTGAGCTTTTGAAGGATGGTTTGTCACCACACACACACACACACACACACACACACACACACACACACACACACACACACACACACACACACACACACACACACACACACACACACGTTTAGTGTTTGGGGAAGAGGAGGAGAAGTGCTCACTGCTGAACAACAGTGAAAAACGTCTAAGAAAATAACAGATCTACATGCGTCCGCGACGTGTTTTCGAGAGCTTTCAGTACAGTAACTGCAATAAATTAATTTGATTGGGTAATCAAAGGTACACGTAGGTTTACTATCACCAGTAAGACTCCCTAATCGGGAGATAAGCGACCGTAGGTGGCTTTGCAAGAATCGGCCTGATGGTGGCGCTAGAAGAGGGCCATGTGAGAAATGAGGGGTGGGGTCTGCGCGGCGCCGAGGCGGATGAATAGGTACCGGCCCCGGCTCTCCCGGTCGCTCCTAGCCGGAGTTACGGCATTTTATGTGAGCTGCAGTGTAGGGGGTCCTCCACTGGGGGCACCACCACTTTTGCATCCGTTCTGGAGCACCAGGAGTCGGTGGTCCCCGGGAATTCCCCGTGAGCAGCCCTGTTGGGGTGGTCATTTGGTCATTTTTGCACATTTGGGGGTTTTTTTACATCTGGGGGTCCCCCAGGGAGCTGGGGGTCCCTGTAGCTCCGGGGGTCCTTGGAGGTTGTAGTTTGGCAGGTAAGGAGTGTGTGTGCAAAATGTGGCATGGATGGGAGCAACGGTTGTGGAGATATGAGCAGGGGAAAAGTGTGACGTGTGATGTGTCACTCACGGAGGGACATTTTTTTTCACCTGGGGGTCCCCCAGGGACCTGGGGGTCCCTGGAGCTCCGGGGGTCCTTGGAGGTTGTAGTTTGGCAGGTAAGGAGTGTGTGTGCAAAATGTGGCATGGATGGGGGCAACGGTTGTGGAGATATGAGCAGGGCAAAAGTGTGACTCACTGACTCACTCACTCACTCACTGACAGACAGACAGACAGCCTGTGGAGGTTTTGGTAGTAAATGCGACCTACGGTCGCAATCAAAAGCATATGCATATTTGATAGCCTGATTTAGCTGTTTTGGGCGTGTCACTCCCACTTTAAAGGACAACTTTAGTTTTTTACAACAAGGGTTCATATTTTAGATTGTAATTAAAGAATATAAAAGATGAGTGTTAAAATGATTTCATTTACTTTTTTCTATTGTTTTAGAGATTCTTATTTCAGTGATTGCATGGGGGCATACGTACAAGTGGCTAAATATGTAATTTTACACAGAATAAGCCCATTCCCAAGATACAACGCAAACTTTCATGGTTGGATGTGACTTATGGGGGCTAGAAGTGTTACTGTAAATAGCAAAAAAGAAACTGCTGGCTTATTGTGTCTAAAAATACATATTTAGCCACTTATACGCATGCCCCCATGCGTACGCATGCCCCACATTTTAGCACGGTAAACACGATAAAACAATAGAGCGAAGCAAATGAAAACATTTTAACACTCACTTTTTCTTTTCTCTAATTACAATCTAAAATATGAACCCTTGTAAAAAACTAAAGTTGTCCTTTAAGTAAAATATGTACTGAGTACTTTTTCCACCACTGAATTTCACATGAGTTTTCTCTGTGATTAAATATATTTTTCAGATATGGCTGCCAAAATAGAAGAGCTCCAGAGGCAGGTGGAAGAACTGCAGAAACACAAAGGTATTGAGAATAATCTACAAAACTCCAACAGTCTAAAAAAAGGTCTGAAGTGATGCTGTCAACAATGATCTTCCTCAGATACACATAGAAACTATAAGTGAACACATTTGAAAGTCCTAAACCAAAAACCAAGTTATTTGGGGCCATGATGATAACCTTTTCTTCCCACAACTAGACTAAGGATTTATATTGTCTGTGTTATTGTTTACAACCACAATTATTCACGTGTGGCAAGATCGCGGTTCACTAGTTTTTAGTAGGCTATAGTGTAGGCTTAGAAGCCTTTTCAGAAGTTAATTTAATGTTTTCCATTTAATGATTTCCTTTATCCTCATCTAATCTTGCGCTAATGCACGCAACTGTTTTTTCCATGTTTTAAGGCCGTGTAGGCTTTTCAGAGGTTAATTTAATGTTTTCCGTCTAACGATTTCCTTTATCGTCATCTTCCGCTAATGCACGCAACTGTTTCGCCAGGTTTAAGGTCTTATTTTAGTTGTTTCTCATAAGCTCGCAACCCTCCTTGCCCATCGGCCCCCACCTTTGCGCACAGGTTCACCGGGAAATACACGGTCGCAGCGCAGGTGAATAACGCTCACTCGTAATAATTAAGGTGGTAATAATTAAGGTGGTCAGTTCAATATACTTGGAGCCTTTCTAACACAGGGCTTTTTAATATCTAGATCCAATCTACACTGTAACATGTTCATTCAGCTCTGATAAACAGAGTCAGAACTGTAAGGGTCCATTCGGTTCGGGTCCATGCACTTTAGCTGGGGGCCCCTGGGCCCCACTTTGATTACCATGGTTTCTTATGGTAAGGCCATATGGTTGCAGTTTTATTTATTTGTGTCCCCTGTTCAAATATGATTATTTTGGAGGGGGGTCTCTGCCTGAAAGGTTTGGGAATGCTTTAAAGATCTTAGGTCTGAACATTTTTATTTCTGGCACCAAAAATGTTTATTCTGTGGCATCACTCTCATTTGGCACGTGTGTGTGTGTGTGTGTGTGTGTGTGTGTGTGTGTGTGTGTGTGTGTGTGTGTGTGTGTGTGTGCGTGTGCGTGTGCGTGTGCGTGTGCGCGTGCACGCGCGTGCGCGTGTGTGTAGGCACCATGCACACCAGTCCCTCTGCTGAGCTGGTGCGTGGACAGTGTGGAATCGGCTGGTCCGGCTACAACGGTCACTGCTACAAGTACGTACCTACACCCATGACCTGGGGCACCGCAGAGGATATCTGCCAGTCTCAAGGAGCCCACCTGGCCTCCATCCACAGCAAGGAGGAGCACACCATCTTCCAGGCCCTGATCGGGAACTTTGACCCATCACAGCGATACACCTGGATTGGACTGAACGACCTGTACATAGAGGGTAGATGGATGTGGTCTGATTGCTCCAAGGTCAACTACACTGTGTGGGCTAGTGGTCAGCCAGGTGGTGGTACAGGTGAAAACTGTGTGGTTACATACAAAGGAAATCTAATGCATGACTATCCATGTTCTAATACACATCCTTCTGTGTGTGTACTTCGTACAGAAACATGTCCTTGTTGAGTGGAATGTGTGATTCAACCCACTGACTGGGTACTACTGGGTCTCCACACATATAATTCATGTGTTTACTGGCGCCATCATTTCAGTGTGTCTCCATTGTGAAGCACATTGAGAAACATAAATTAAACTATATTAGCAACGCAGGACATGTATGCTTGAAATGAATAATGTATCGGAATCACAATGAAAACAACATTTTCAATGTTTTAAACACCATGACATTTATTTGTACATTTTTGTCATTGTAATGTTACATTATATTGTATTATTAATTACATTAAAATCACAGTGCTTTGCCAGTTATTTTGGGCCCTGTGTTACAATATCCTCATGAAGCACCACGCACACACAGGTTGGGAATAAATGCTATAATAGAGTAGTATTTTTTTTATAAAATAGTGATAATAGCTGGTCTATAATCTCACAAGCTCGTAAATCAGCTATTTTCACTACTTTTGTGCGTTACTCTTGTATGATGAAGTAAGCTAGGACATTAGTTTATAGATATAATTTACAAAAAACACATATAAAGTTGAAATATGGAGATACATGGTTTCTGCCTGACAGCAATGTTATTAGCTATAGATATCATAGAGGATGTTTATTTATTCACATGGACACTTCCTCACACACAAGAAACACAGAACATTCAGTATACAACCTTTATTAAATGTATTAAACACTGACAGCTTCAACTTAATTCTCCTTTTTTTTATTCTCCTTATTGCTGGCATTAGACATTACAACATATAGTGTGTATAACCATCTCCCATTGTGTGACAGGCACCTGAGACCTTACATACTATATGGGTTTAATTGTTTATTAGTAAGTCATGTCTCACCATACATGACAGGGCTTCTGACGAATAACAGAAATAAAAGCTCACGGCTCGTCACTTGAGCTTGTACAGTACATCTATTTTAGAACAATCTTGGAAGTGTTCAGGTCCAGGCAAAATCATTTTGGGGGTCCTTGGCATGAATAAGTGTGAGAACTACTGGTTTAGAAGTCATTTATAGAATAGACCTCAGGTGTTTGTTGCAGCAGAACGGTTCTGGACTGAAGTGTCACTCACACCAAGGTCAGTGTGTGAACTGAACAGTGACCACACAGTTCACATACACGGTAGGCCTAGTCAGTATTGTAAAGTAAATAAGTACATTGTTACTTACTCAAGTACTGTAATCAATCAAGTAACATTTTGAGGAATTTGTCATTTGTATTTACTGTAGTATTTCCAATTTTCAATACTTTTACTTTAATGTTACGCAACTCCCATGAAATATAATGAGCAGCCATGTTGTGTGACTGTACTAATTTACCTGCATGCTCTCATACAGTCTGCCTCTATCATTGTTCCATTCAATCTACTGACTCACACTGGCTCTCCATAATAAAATTATGCTAAACATGTTTATCGTCGTTGTCGGGTGAAAACCTTGTATGTCCAAAACCTTTCGTTGTGTATTTCTCATAAAAATGATCTAAACTATTGAAAATAGCCGATCTACAAAGCACGTTGTGTGCTTCTAGATCTGCTATTTTCACTAGTCCTGTGCGACAGCCTTGTGTGATGAAGCAGGGCTTTACTTTACGAAAAAAAAAAAACACTCAAATTTGAAACTTGGATATACGAGGTTTCTACCCAACAGTGACGTTATGCTACTTATGCAGTAAAGTGCTGTTGAAGACTGTATTCTTCAAAAGTATCATATCATCTCCCCCCCCCCTCTCTCTGTGTGTGTGTGTGTGTGTGTGTGTGTGTGTGTGTGTGTGTGTGTGTGTGTGTGTGTGTGTGTGTGTGTGCGCGTGCGCGCGCGTGCATGTGTCCATGCGTGCGTGCTATGAACTCCACAGCTGCTAATACATCATGGCCAATCAAATGATGCCAACTCTGAAGACGCAGACCCTCATTTGGAGTAAATAAAAAGACTTACGCTTACGCACAGCACCACACTCTCCTCCTAGAAGACCCTGACCCAGACAGAGACATCCTCCTCAGGCTGACATGCTGCTGGTTCCTCAACTCCTGTGCTTGCTGGGCCTCATGGCACTAGGTATATTAATCCATTTGGTTCTATGAATTATTTACCTGGGGACCCCCTGGAACACCCTCAAGGACCTCTGGGGGTCCCCAGACCCCACTTTGTATGTGTTTATGGTAGATGGCCTATTTTTCTTTACTGTTTTTATCTTCTCCTTGTTCTCCCTCTCCCCTTTTCTTTAAAACTATGCACAAATTGCAGTTATACAAGCTCACAGTGTGATACATTTTTGTGAACTTGTAGATCTGCTATTTTTGACATAAACATGTTGGTGCAGAGGGGAAAAAAGGAGCGGATAAAGTAGAGGCCCCATGGTCTCTTTATTATAGAATCATTCAAATAGAAGTGTCTTTAAAGCAGTGGCCTCCAAACTGGTCAAATTGTCAAATATTACATAAGAAAGAGGCAAACAGCCGATCTACAATCACACAGCCGTGTCCTGGTAGTTTGTCTATTTTCACAATATATATCTGTGGAACAGCGTCAAACTACATACAATGCCTACAATGCAAGTGCTTGTCAGGGTGGGGGTCCCCAGTTCAAATAGGATTATTTTGGGCGTCGTGGCAAGAAAGGTTTGGGAAGCCTTAATTTAGTCTGAACATTTGTATTTCTGGAACTAAAAATGGTTCTTCTATTCTTCTATATGACATCATTCTCATTTGGCAAGTTTTTTTGTGCGTGTGTGTGTGTGTGTGTGTGTGTGTGTGTGTGTGTGTGTGTGTGTGTGTGTGTGTGTGTGTGTGTGTGTGCGTGCGTGCGTGCGTGCGTGCGTGCGTGTGTGTGTGTGTAGGCACCACCGTGCACGCCAGTCCCTCTGCTGAGCTGAAGCTGGAGCGTGGAAACTGTCCTCCGTGTTGGTACCGCTTCAACGGTCGCTGCTTCAACTACTTCTCTTCACTCCTGACCTGGAGTGAAGCAGAGAACATCTGCCAGGCTGTAGGAGGCCACCTGGTGTCCATCCACAGCAAGGAGGAGCACGACTTCATCCAGGCCCTGATCGGGAAGTTTAACCCATCGCAGGGAAACACCTGGATTGGACTGAACGACCAGTACGTAGAGGGCAGATGGATGTGGTCTGATCACTCCAAGGTGAACTACACCACGTGGACCAGTGGTCAGCCAGATGGTGGTACAAGTGCAAACTGTGTGTATACAGACAGAGAAAATCAAATGTATGACTGGGGATGGGGATGTTCTAGTACATTTCCTTCTTTGTGTGTGCTTTGTCCAGAAACATGTCCTTGTTGAGTGGAATGTGTGATTCAACCCACTGACTGGGTACTGCTGGGTCTCCATAATAAAAGCTGACTGGGTACTCTCCACAATAAAAGTACATGAAATATAATCCATGTTGTTTACTGGTGCCATCATTTCAGCTCACAAGCTTGTAGATCATCTATTTTCACTACTTCTTACTCATTATAATCTTTTGTAAAAATGTATGCATTTCTTAGATTTGTGTTTATTTATTTATGATTTTTTTTATTCAATGTTCTTAATTAATTCAAGATTTCTTTTTTTATTTCTTTTTTATTTTGAAATAATAATAATAATAATAATAACACATTGTATTAAACTAAAAAATATAGGGATATTTACTAGTGGTCCATTCACATACCCAACCCACTGTTTGGTCACCATATGTCTCCATTGTGAATTAAATTATACAGTATATTAAACTCCATTAGCAGCGCTGGACAGATAAGTTAATTATGTATCAGCATCACAATGAAAACTCAATGTGTTAAAGACATTAGAGCAGCAGTGGTGTCTGGACTGTTTTAAAACAGGGACATATGAAAATACTAAAATGGAATTCATTCATTCATGCATTCATTCTTTCATTTTTATTTTCCTATCTTGTAAGACCGACCCCTTACACAAGTTTATAAGACACCAAAGATATCAATAAATAATATAGACCCACAAACAAAATAAACATAGACATCAAATAACATGTTTTCTGTATCTGTTTGTCCCATGCTTTCTCTTAATATTCTGCAAGTGCGAGTATCTTAAAGTATCTAAGTATCTTCAAAAGTATGATTTCCACCTTGTTTAACCATATGCATGTTTTTTTACACCTATTAAATAATGTTTGACGCATGGAGCTCAGCTCATGATAAAAGGGACAGTAGAAAATAAAATCAAACTCATTTCCAATATAATTTATGTCAAAGTAAGTTCAGATCTGATCTTCTTCTACTACCCCTCTATATATGCCAGTCTCAAGGAACTGAGTTGGTCAAAGAGATCTTTATCTTCTTGAAAATGCATGAGTGCAGTCAGTGCAGTTGGTCTATTCGTGGTTGTGTAACCGCCATTAGCAGCAGACAGGGGGGGTAGAAGTACAAAGATGTTGTAGGGACAGTTCACCCAAAAGTATTTTTCTTTCTTTCTTTCTTTCTTTCTTTCTTTCTTTCTTTCTTTCTATAGGAGAAAACATTTTCAAAGGTAGTGAAAATAGACAATCTACAAGCGTTGACACTCTGTGAGCGTGTGTGTGTGTGTGTGTGTGTGTGTGTGTGTGTGTGTGTGTGTGTGTGTGTGAGTGTGAGTGTGAGTGTGCGTGCGTGCGTGCGTGCGTGCGTGCGTGCGTGCGTGCGTGTGTGCCCGAGGTTGCCATGTACAGGGGCCTCTACAAATGTAGATATGACAGAATTGTAGATTTACCAAAAGATAGCTCTTAGGTCCTCAATCAGAGCATGTTTAACCTGTGTAATGATGATTCTGTGTTCTCAACTATTACAGCTAAGACCCCTGATGTCTTTGTTGTAAATGAAAACCTTAGGGAGGTGTTTATTTTTTAGGTCAGCTGTACTTTTGACTACAGCTTGGAAGAAGCCTTTCTAGCCAAAGTGCTGAAATGTCAATAACAGCTAGAGCAGACCATCTCACAGCTAGGCTACAGATGTAAACGTTTAGTTTTTATCTTTGGCAGCCTAGGGCATGTGCACAAGTTGGTTGTGAGGGGCTTACAAAAACGGTTAGCAAGGTATTGCTCAGTGTCAGCCATTACAGGAAGCCGCTCAATTTGGAGGAGGCGTTGTTTCCTTTACCCATGATTTATGTCCGCTGTGTCTGACAAGTATATAGGCCTACGTCAATATACTGTATGTAACGATGTTCTGCAGTTTAGGCTCTTTGTAACTGTCTGTTCTTTCTTTGTCTGACTGCACTGTCAGTGTTTATGACCTTTGTACGAGGCATCCTTGTACTTTTATTCGTGTGGTCATAAATAAACATTTCAAATGAGTGTGTCCCCCCCCCCACTCTCTCTCTCTCTCTCTCTCAGTTTGTGTATGTGTGTGTACACAGAGCCTGTGTGAGTTTGTTTGTTCGGTGGAACTTTGTCTGACATTAACTCTGGCTTTGGTTTCTCCTGGTTGTTTTCTCGTTCTTCAGGACCAGGTAAGAATAGTGTTTTTCTCTTTGTGGAAATGAAGCTTTAAGTGTGTCTATTTCATTCGTTGTCGAGTGACTTCTAAATTAGACAAACATGTTTGTCGTTCAGCATCATATTCATATCTAACATTAATTCACTTTGCATATGTTTAATATTTTTAAGACGACTGGATCATTGTGAGAGTAGCATTTTATAAAGGTCGGGTTTATGCACTCTAGAGGGTATGCGTGTGACATCATCATCATACCCAGAACTTGACAGCCCACATACAACAGAAAAGTCCTATCTGATTGCATTAAACGATGTTAAACAACGTTAAACTCACTTTGGAACTCACTTTGCCACTCAATTTGCCACTCGATTTACCACTCGCTTTATGCATGCGCATACGCTCTATAGCAGGGGTGGGCAACTTTGATGACTATATTTCCACCTTCACTCCAGAGGGCCACATTGCATATTGCTACGTCCTACTTTGTCATTCTAGTATCTCCTAGAAAAGAAGCAAAAAATAGCAGATCTACAAGCTCAAAACGCATTGCGTTGCGATGCGTTTTGAGCTTGTAGATCGGCTATTTTTGCTTGTTTTGAATTGGAATCCTGAATTATTTTCTGTTATTTTTTCATTGGAATCCTGAAATGTTACATTTTGATTTAATTTCAAAGTAAATGCATTTAGTTATATACTCATGTTAACTTTATGAACCTAAATACAAATCCTAACCCAAACCTACATTGGACATAAAAAAAATACATTTTAATACTATTATACTAGTCATTAAGCTACTAATATAGACTGAAAGAATTAAAGCAGGTCATGTTTGTAATTGTAACAGCTGAAATCAAAAATAAATATGTATTCCGGTATTAACCTGCGGGCCGCATTAAGTGAAGGTGGGGGCCGGATGTGGCCCCCGGGCCGCCAGTTGCCAATGTATGCTCTATAGTAAAAGAAAATGTATAGTAGGTTTGAACACTGCCATACTTGAATTAGATATACTTTTAGAGCAGTTGTAAGGTGTGCTCTCCTAACCTGACTTTCGCCAGATGGTTTGCAGCATTGCGTATGCCTGCATAACGCTTTGCTTCTACCATCTGGACTCGGTCCAGCACAACCGATGTAAGGGCGGGCCATTTTTTAAAATTCTAAAGCAGGTGATTGGATATGGCCGTGCCAACTCCAACGACTCATATTGGCCTGTCTGCATGACGTTGCACCCAGAATCCGCCTCCTGGGTTTCCACGTGGTCTGCAATCAGACTCTATTGGCTCAGAGCCGCTCAGAGCCCGCCCATAGCTGCCGCTGATTGGTCCGGCCAGGGACATTCCGAAGGGAACCCCTCCTCCGCAAGTGAACCCAGATGGTAAAGCAATGCATAAGCAATGCTGCCACCATCTGGCGAAAGTCAGGTAAGTGCTCTCCCCTGTCTAAGAAGAAAACCTGTTTCGTGAAATCCTTGATTAACAGGATCCTTTGTAGGCTTTCAGAAAAAAGGGTTTGCTGCTATGATGGGCCTCTAGAACCATGTATGAGCTACGAAGGCTCTCAAAAGGCTTTGGGAAAGCCGGCCATTTCCATTAAAGGACTCCTTCATTATACATCAAATAGCCTTATAAAAATATACAGACTGCGCATCGTCATGACAACTTTCGGTATTTAAAGAGGTGGTGCCATAGTTTTGTACTTTTTCTGTTTTTCATGTGTCTAGGAGGTTGAAAGTACTTCATTAGACCCCCTGGTGAGTGTGTTTTTTAGAAATTATGTATTCTCTTAGTATTTGTTTGTTTTATCTTGGAGGCTGCCACCTTGTGGTGAAAAGTGTCAGTTAAAAAACACAGATACTAAGTATGTCACAGTATCAACTCCTCCCCTATTTACCATTCACCCAACACTGTGGGGTGTGGCTATATCAGCTGGGTCACCACCCACCATGCCATCCATGCATCCTTAACTCATTCCCCGTCTCCCCCGATAGTCCCGAGAAAATCCCAATGTCGTTCCCCGCCAGGCCCGATAGTCCAGAGAATTTGCTTTTATATAATGTAATGTTTAATTACACTCTTCCCCAGCCCGTGAAAAAGTTTGAGCCTTCTGTCATAAAGGGAACCAAAAATATCACACATCAAAGTAAGTGTGTTTGAAAAAAAGACTGTAATAATGTATAAATTGCAATACAAATGTATAAATCTCCCCATAACGCACAGTGAACTGGCAAAGTGACGCATTGGAGCACACAAGGCTGGCAGCCGGAAAAAAAGAGAGAAGAAAAAAAGTGTTAGAACAGCTGTGTGTGTGTGTGTGTGTGTGTGTGTGTGTGTGTGTGTGTGTGTGTGTGTGTGTGTGTGTGTGTGTGTGTGTGTGTGTGTGTGTGCACATCTCTTAGCTGGCTGGTCCACGGACCACTGTATTTCTGTTTCAGTGGTCCCCCTGATCAGCACACAGTCCCATAAATCAGAGATCTGCCTCTCTCTCTCTCTCTCTCTCTCTCTCTCTCAAGACACAAAAAAATTATCGCCAATTCGCCATATAAATGCTTCTAAAACATACCTGAGAATGCTGATGGTTGATTAGAATCCACACCAAGGTTTATAATCCATATATCCAGGCTATAATATTTTGTTTTGTAATGGTATGTTAGTCCACAAGCAGCCAAGCAGGCCATTGGCGCCAGGCGGTCCTTTGCAAAAGGGGGGGTCCCTGGTCGCCTTTCTAACGGAACCAATAGGGGGTCCGCGGGCCCAACGCTTCGCTCCGCAGAGCAGTGGGAACACGATAATCAACTCTTACACAACGTTGTAAAATCAATCAATAAAACCGCCCGATTACATAAAGTTCACACGACACGATCCAGTTGTGTCAGAGACAAGTGAAGTGGTCCCTGGAAGGGGGTCCGTCCTCTCACTAACCTGGTCTCCAGCCAACACTTCTCAGGGAACCAGGTGGTGGTGGTCCGTGGACCAACCGCTCCCCCCAAAAAGCAAGTGATCAACTAATGTCGATAAGCCTCGTTAGCAAAGACGCAGCAGACTGAGCAGAGCTGTTTAGCAGGGCAGTGCAGAGGATTTTTTTAGGGGCAGGGGGAGACATTTTTCTAACATGTCCTAGAATGTGAAAATAGCAGATCTACAAGCTCTACAAGCTCTCAATGTGTCACAGAGCGATGTGTTGAGCTTGTAGAGCTTGTAGATCTGCTATTTCACATTCTAGGACATGTTAGAAAAAAGACTCATGCCCCCTTTGATGTCTATTTGTGTGTGTGCACCTGTACAGATCAAAAACCATCAGACCAACAGCAGACACATAGAGACAGAGAGAAAGCGCCCCCAAGTGGGGGCTCACATATATACTCACATAAATACTGCAATATAGTATGTGAAATTGCTGAGTGTATGGTCAGACATAGCCAATAAAAATATGTTTCTCTGCATTTTTCTAAACAGAAAATTCAAAAAAAAAAAAAAAGAAATCCTATTACATAATTACATTAGTACACTTATCTGATAATGCCTGAAGCCATAAAGACAAATATCAAGTGAGTTATCCACTTGAAAAGCGATCGATCACAAAAAGGTCAATATCTCCAGTTTTTGGAGCTGTGTGCAGCTCCCTATACGTGGCTGTGTGGGTCTGTCTGTGTGTGTGTCTGTCTGTGTGTGTGTCTGTGTGTATGTAGCCTGACTTCGGCGCGTAACTAGTGCCGCACCATTTACGCCACTCGCGCAATATATACATCAAAATGTGCGGCTCGGCCGGGAATGGTGTTCTATTACCTTTCGTTCCGATCCGCCTTACCATGCCGACGTAATCGGCAAAAAACGACGCTTAATTGTCCCCATTGACTTATAATGGGACAATGCAAGAAATCACTTTCAAGTATTTTTCTCTCGTAAACCATAGGAGCTACAGTTTCAAACCTCGGAGAGGAGATTCATAATGATTTTAAGAATGAATCGAAAAATAATTACATCACTCGGCCTCATGGTGGCGTTATAACGGCCCACTTTACGTTTTGCCCCGTAACTCTTGAACCGTAGATCGGAAAATTAAAATTCTTTTTTCCCTGGATTCCTTGGGTCAAGACGCATCTCCCCATATAGGCCACGCCCATTTGCGCCAGGATAGATTTTCCGCCATCTTGAATTTTCTCCAAAACACACTTTTTGCTCCTTTTCCTACATATTTTCTTCAAATGTCACAAAAATCGGTACACATGATCTACACACACACACACACACACACACACACACACACACACACACACACACACACACACACACACAGCTCCACTTCACACGGGTGTGATTTTTTCAATTATAGCTGGATTTTGGTCAAAAATGGCTATTTTGAGATGGCTGCAACTATAGAAAAAAAAGGTTTTTATTTATTTATTTTATTTTTTGGTGAGACTAGAGGTTGTCCTGTTTCATTTCAGGTACTGTATGACATTGTCAAAAAAATACAGAATTTAGGAAAAATGTCAATATAAAAAAAATATATAATTTTTTTTATTAAACAAAATGGCAGGAGAGCCATACAGTCAATGTTAAAATGGCGGCCAATGTGTTAATGAACTGGGGGTGTAGCCACATAAAAACCCAATTTTAACTCTTTCTGTATACTTTTTTGGAAAAAATCTTCCTCCTAGTATAATCACAATACCTGATAATCATGTTTTATGGGGGGGGGGGATCATGGCACCACCTCTTTAAAAAAAGAAGAAAAAGAAGAATTCCAAAAATGCTATTAAACATTATGACCATTATTTATTTTTGATACTAATTATTTGTGAAGTCGGACTATGTTAGACCATAGTTTATGCCAAGCGATTTATTTCACTTGGCCTATAGGCCTATTTGTTGAATATAATATATAACTGCATGACACAATGACTGGAGAAGATGAAGCAAAGGAATATCTATCAATGAGTCATTATACCAGTGAGATTTCTATTTTTGTTGCTGCTTCTGTCAGATTATTTCCTAGATTATGGACTATCCTGAGGAGTTATTGGATTACTTTTGTGATTGATTTATGAACATGTGGAGACAATAATGGATACGTGAGTGTATAGGCCTACAGTACAATATTGAGCATCGCGGAGATGTCACTTGAATGTAATTACTGCACACATTGGAGTGATCTATTCAAATAGATTATACTAGACTGAATTGAATTACTGTGAACGTTGGAATCAACAGTAGAAGAGGTTGTGTTGTTACAGATCCGGGTATAACAGTAGAAGAGGTTGTGTTGTTACAGATCCGGGTATAACAGTAGAAGAGGTTTTGTTGTTACAGATCCGGGTATAACAGTAGAAGAGGTTGTGTTGTTACAGATCCGGGTATAACAGTAGAAGAGGTTGTGTTGTTACAGATCCGGGTATAACAGTAGAGGAGGTTTTGTTGTTACAGATCCGGGTATAACAGTAGAAGAGGTTGTGTTGTTACAGATCCGGGTATAACAGTAGAAGAGGTTTTGTTGTTACAGATCTGGGTATAACAGTAGAAGAGGTTTTGTTGTTACAGATCCGGGTATAACAGTAGAAGAGGTTGTGTTGTTACAGATCCGGGTATAACAGTAGAAGAGGTTTTGTTGTTACAGATCCGGGTATAACAGTAGAAGAGGTTGTGTTGTTACAGATCCGGGTATAACAGTAGAAGAGGTTGTGTTGTTACAGATCCGGGTATAACAGTAGAAGAGGTTGTGTTGTTACAGATCCGCGTATAACAGTAGAAGAGGTTGTGTTGTTACAGATCCGGATATAACAGTAGAAGAGGTTTTGTTGTTACAGATCTGGGTATAACAGTAGAAGAGGTTTTGTTGTTACAGATCTGGGTATAACAGTAGAAGAGGTTTTGTTGTTACAGATCCGGGTATAACAGTAGAAGAGGTTTTGTTGTTACAGATCCGGGTATAACAGTAGAAGAGGTTGTGTTGTTACAGATCCGGGTATAACAGTAGAAGAGGTTGTGTTGTTACAGATCCGGGTATAACAGTAGAAGAGGTTGTGTTGTTACAGATCCGGGTATAACAGTAGAAGAGGTTTTGTTGTTACAGATCCGGGTATAACAGTAGAAGAGGTTGTGTTGTTACAGATCCGGGTATAACAGTAGAAGAGGTTGTGTTGTTACAGATCTGGGTATAACAGTAGAAGAGGTTTTGTTGTTACAGATCTGGGTATAACAGTAGAAGAGGTTTTGTTGTTACAGATCCGGGTATAACAGTAGAAGAGGTTGTGTTGTTACAGATCCGGGTATAACAGTAGAAGAGGTTGTGTTGTTACAGATCCGGGTATAACAGTAGAAGAGGTTTTGTTGTTACAGATCCGGGTATAACAGTAGAAGAGGTTTTGTTGTTACAGATCTGGGTATAACAGTAGAAGAGGTTTTGTTGTTACAGATCCGCGTATAACAGTAGAAGAGGTTTTGTTGTTACAGATCCGGGTATAACAGTAGAAGAGGTTGTGTTGTTACAGATCCGGGTATAACAGTAGAAGAGGTTGTGTTGTTACAGATCCGGGTATAACAGTAGAAGAGGTTTTGTTGTTACAGATCCGGGTATAACAGTAGAAGAGGTTTTGTTGTTACAGATCCGGGTATAACAGTAGAAGAGGTTTTGTTGTTACAGATCCGGGTATAACAGTAGAAGAGGTTTTGTTGTTACAGATCCGGGTATAACAGTAGAAGAGGTTTTGTTGTTACAGATCCGGGTATAACAGTAGAAGAGGTTGTGTTGTTACAGATCTGGGTATAACAGTAGAAGAGGTTTTGTTGTTACAGATCCGGGTATAACAGTAGAAGAGGTTGTGTTGTTACAGATCCGGGTATAACAGTAGAAGAGGTTTTGTTGTTACAGATCCGCGTATAACAGTAGAAGAGGTTTTGTTGTTACAGATCCGGGTATAACAGTAGAAGAGGTTGTGTTGTTACAGATCCGCGTATAACAGTAGAAGAGGTTGTGTTGTTACAGATCCGGATATAACAGTAGAAGAGGTTTTGTTGTTACAGATCTGGGTATAACAGTAGAAGAGGTTTTGTTGTTACAGATCCGGGTATAACAGTAGAAGAGGTTGTGTTGTTACAGATCTGGGTATAACAGTAGAAGAGGTTTTGTTGTTACAGATCCGGGTATAACAGTAGAAGAGGTTGTGTTGTTACAGATCTGGGTATAACAGTAGAAGAGGTTTTGTTGTTACAGATCTGGGTATAACAGTAGAAGAGGTTTTGTTGTTACAGATCCGGGTATAACAGTAGAAGAGGTTGTGTTGTTACAGATCCGGGTATAACAGTAGAAGAGGTTGTGTTGTTACAGATCCGGGTATAACAGTAGAGGAGGTTTTGTTGTTACAGATCCGGGTATAACAGTAGAAGAGGTTGTGTTGTTACAGATCCGGGTATAACAGTAGAAGAGGTTTTGTTGTTACAGATCCGGGTATAACAGTAGAAGAGGTTTTGTTGTTACAGATCCGGGTATAACAGTAGAAGAGGTTGTGTTGTTACAGATCCGGGTATAACAGTAGAAGAGGTTGTGTTGTTACAGATCCGGGTATAACAGTAGAAGAGGTTTTGTTGTTACAGATCTGGGTATAACAGTAGAAGAGGTTTTGTTGTTACAGATCTGGGTATAACAGTAGAAGAGGTTTTGTTGTTACAGATCCGGGTATAACAGTAGAAGAGGTTTTGTTGTTACAGATCCGGGTATAACAGTAGAAGAGGTTGTGTTGTTACAGATCCGGGTATAACAGTAGAAGAGGTTGTGTTGTTACAGATCCGGGTATAACAGTAGAAGAGGTTGTGTTGTTACAGATCCGGGTATAACAGTAGAAGAGGTTGTGTTGTTACAGATCCGGGTATAACAGTAGAAGAGGTTTTGTTGTTACAGATCCGGGTATAACAGTAGAAGAGGTTGTGTTGTTACAGATCCGGGTATAACAGTAGAAGAGGTTGTGTTGTTACAGATCCGGGTATAACAGTAGAAGAGGTTGTGTTGTTACAGATCCGGTTATAACAGTAGAAGAGGTTTTGTTGTTACAGATCCGGGTATAACAGTAGAAGAGGTTGTGTTGTTACAGATCTGGGTATAACAGTAGAAGAGGTTTTGTTGTTACAGATCCGGGTATAACAGTAGAAGAGGTTTTGTTGTTACAGATCTGGGTATAACAGTAGAAGAGGTTGTGTTGTTACAGATCCGGGTATAACAGTAGAAGAGGTTGTGTTGTTACAGATCCGGGTATAACAGTAGAAGAGGTTTTGTTGTTACAGATCCGGGTATAACAGTAGAAGAGGTTTTGTTGTTACAGATCCGCGTATAACAGTAGAAGAGGTTTTGTTGTTACAGATCTGGGTATAACAGTAGAAGAGGTTTTGTTGTTACAGATCTGGGTATAACAGTAGAAGAGGTTTTGTTGTTACAGATCCGCGTATAACAGTAGAAGAGGTTTTGTTGTTACAGATCCGGGTATAACAGTAGAAGAGGTTGTGTTGTTACAGATCCGGGTATAACAGTAGAAGAGGTTGTGTTGTTACAGATCCGGGTATAACAGTAGAAGAGGTTTTGTTGTTACAGATCCGGGTATAACAGTAGAAGAGGTTTTGTTGTTACAGATCCGGGTATAACAGTAGAAGAGGTTTTGTTGTTACAGATCCGGGTATAACAGTAGAAGAGGTTTTGTTGTTACAGATCCGGGTATAACAGTAGAAGAGGTTTTGTTGTTACAGATCCGGGTATAACAGTAGAAGAGGTTGTGTTGTTACAGATCTGGGTATAACAGTAGAAGAGGTTTTGTTGTTACAGATCCGGGTATAACAGTAGAAGAGGTTGTGTTGTTACAGATCCGGGTATAACAGTAGAAGAGGTTTTGTTGTTACAGATCCGGGTATAACAGTAGAAGAGGTTGTGTTGTTACAGATCCGGGTATAACAGTAGAAGAGGTTGTGTTGTTACAGATCCGGGTATAACAGTAGAAGAGGTTTTGTTGTTACAGATCCGGGTATAACAGTAGAAGAGGTTGTGTTGTTACAGATCCGGGTATAACAGTAGAAGAGGTTGTGTTGTTACAGATCCGGGTATAACAGTAGAAGAGGTTGTGTTGTTACAGATCCGGGTATAACAGTAGAAGAGGTTTTGTTGTTACAGATCCGGGTATAACAGTAGAAGAGGTTTTGTTGTTACAGATCTGGGTATAACAGTAGAAGAGGTTGTGTTGTTACAGATCCGGGTATAACAGTAGAAGAGGTTGTGTTGTTACAGATCCGGGTATAACAGTAGAAGAGGTTTTGTTGTTACAGATCCGGGTATAACAGTAGAAGAGGTTTTGTTGTTACAGATCCGCGTATAACAGTAGAAGAGGTTTTGTTGTTACAGATCTGGGTATAACAGTAGAAGAGGTTTTGTTGTTACAGATCTGGGTATAACAGTAGAAGAGGTTTTGTTGTTACAGATCCGCGTATAACAGTAGAAGAGGTTTTGTTGTTACAGATCCGGGTATAACAGTAGAAGAGGTTGTGTTGTTACAGATCCGGGTATAACAGTAGAAGAGGTTGTGTTGTTACAGATCCGGGTATAACAGTAGAAGAGGTTTTGTTGTTACAGATCCGGGTATAACAGTAGAAGAGGTTTTGTTGTTACAGATCCGGGTATAACAGTAGAAGAGGTTTTGTTGTTACAGATCCGGGTATAACAGTAGAAGAGGTTGTGTTGTTACAGATCCGGGTATAACAGTAGAAGAGGTTGTGTTGTTACAGATCCGGGTATAACAGTAGAAGAGGTTTTGTTGTTACAGATCCGGGTATAACAGTAGAAGAGGTTTTGTTGTTACAGATCCGGGTATAACAGTAGAAGAGGTTTTGTTGTTACAGATCCGGGTATAACAGTAGAAGAGGTTTTGTTGTTACAGATCCGGGTATAACAGTAGAAGAGGTTTTGTTGTTACAGATCCGCGTATAACAGTAGAAGAGGTTTTGTTGTTACAGATCTGGGTATAACAGTAGAAGAGGTTTTGTTGTTACAGATCTGGGTATAACAGTAGAAGAGGTTTTGTTGTTACAGATCCGCGTATAACAGTAGAAGAGGTTTTGTTGTTACAGATCCGGGTATAACAGTAGAAGAGGTTGTGTTGTTACAGATCCGGGTATAACAGTAGAAGAGGTTGTGTTGTTACAGATCCGGGTATAACAGTAGAAGAGGTTTTGTTGTTACAGATCCGGGTATAACAGTAGAAGAGGTTTTGTTGTTACAGATCCGGGTATAACAGTAGAAGAGGTTTTGTTGTTACAGATCCGGGTATAACAGTAGAAGAGGTTTTGTTGTTACAGATCCGGGTATAACAGTAGAAGAGGTTTTGTTGTTACAGATCCGGGTATAACAGTAGAAGAGGTTGTGTTGTTACAGATCTGGGTATAACAGTAGAAGAGGTTTTGTTGTTACAGATCCGGGTATAACAGTAGAAGAGGTTGTGTTGTTACAGATCCGGGTATAACAGTAGAAGAGGTTTTGTTGTTACAGATCCGGGTATAACAGTAGAAGAGGTTGTGTTGTTACAGATCCGGGTATAACAGTAGAAGAGGTTGTGTTGTTACAGATCCGGGTATAACAGTAGAAGAGGTTTTGTTGTTACAGATCCGGGTATAACAGTAGAAGAGGTTGTGTTGTTACAGATCCGGGTATAACAGTAGAAGAGGTTGTGTTGTTACAGATCCGGGTATAACAGTAGAAGAGGTTGTGTTGTTACAGATCCGGGTATAACAGTAGAAGAGGTTTTGTTGTTACAGATCCGGGTATAACAGTAGAAGAGGTTGTGTTGTTACAGATCCGGGTATAACAGTAGAAGAGGTTTTGTTGTTACAGATCCGGGTATAACAGTAGAAGAGGTTGTGTTGTTACAGATCCGGGTATAACAGTAGAAGAGGTTTTGTTGTTACAGATCCACGTATAACAGTAGAAGAGGTTGTGTTGTTACAGATCCGGGTATAACAGTAGAAGAGGTTTTGTTGTTACAGATCCGGGTATAACAGTAGAAGAGGTTTTGTTGTTACAGATCCGGGTATAACAGTAGAAGAGGTTGTGTTGTTACAGATCCGGGTATAACAGTAGAAGAGGTTGTGTTGTTACAGATCCGGGTATAACAGTAGAAGAGGTTTTGTTGTTACAGATCCGGATATAACAGTAGAAGAGGTTTTGTTGGCTGCTTGAGAGCAGCATTGGAAAAGACAATCTCTCTCATGCTTCCCAGATGAATAAAGCGGTGGTGTTTTTCTTTCTTTCTTTTTTAAATACGTAGCAGTAGTCAGTGCAGCTGGTGGAAAGTGTTTACAAACCATGTGTTTGTACAAGTCTCACCCTTGGATGATCCGTCAACCAGAGTGACTGTGTCAGGGGTACCACTGTTTATTCCTGGTCTGAATCCATCAAATTGTGGTGGCCGTAAATGTCAGTCATTTATCTTTGTTGAGTCGTATGTTTTGATTCTTGGGGTTCTTGGGGTACTTTTTTGTTTCGTATATGTCTATGAAGTTAACATTATTCTAATACAGGTGGATTTATAATGTGCAGATTTGTCTTCCACGTGTTTTTGCGTTTACTTCCTGGAAGCCGAAAGCCTCTTAGTCAAAAGACCCAGTCGAAAACACAGATTAAATGACATCATAAACTCATCCCCTCCCCTTTTACCATTCACCCAACACTGTGGGTGTGGCTAACTTCAGCTGGGTCACCACCCACCTGACAACCAGGCCTAGCCTGGGATAACTTCACTTTTCGGGGTTGTAACCGGTCTGGAGTGGAAACCACAACACATCATGTTCTAGTCCTCAAAGGACTACAATTTGCCAGAACTATAAAACCGGATTCAGTTTTAACCCAAAATGATTCCCCTGCGCTCAAGGACATACTTTTAGGGCCTACCTAATAAACTTCTTGATGCGGAGTAGTTTTGCTTTTGAAAAATTTGTTTGGTATATTTTAGTCCAACTCGTAGCAACTGGCAAGACTATGCAAGGCTACTCGAGCATTTTAAAAGGGATTGGGGAAACAAACGAGGGGAAGCAAATCAAAGTGACGCCGCAATCAATGTTACACAGTTTAGGCCCCCTGGCAACCAACGTGACACCCATTGCAAGGAACCTGGGTGTCCAATTTGACTCTGAACTCCGTTTTGAAAACCAGGTAAAAAAGGTAGAACAAACTTGTTTTATTCACATTAGAAACATTAATAAAAATTAAATCCTTCCTTTCAGCAAACAACCTTAAAACAGTGGTGA